>NC_057866.1:125582891-125857891 GCF_019393635.1 Dromiciops gliroides | reverse complement strand
GAATAAATTTCATCTACATCACTGTTTTGATGAATCTGTGATTTCATCTATGTGGGTACTCCCTTAATTTCTGCAGATTGCTTTCACTTTTGTTTGGCTCCTGTTTGTATCCTCCCTTAATCCTTCACAGGAATGTCCATCTAACATTCTGGGGACCTCCTAGGTTTCTTAGCATTATCTGGGTCCCAATGAAGTACATGTATTGTCCATCAGCTATCTGTTACTCAAGTCCAGGGGTTCCCAAACTGGGATCTGTGGACGTGTTTTAAATAGATACAGATATCTTGATGACTGTGTTTCAATATAATTAGTTTCTCTTGTAATCCTACATATTTTCTTTTATGCATTTAAAAGCAGTATTCTGAGGAGGGATCCACAGGCTTAACCAGGGTGCCCGAGGTCCATGGCACAAAAATGTTCAGAATTTCTGCCAGAGACTTGATTCCTCATCTCCTGTTCTAGTCATCTATTTCCTCAATATCTCTCACCCTGCTTTTTATTTGCAACACCTCATTGGTAGAATGCTGCAGTATATTTACACCCTTTCCAACAACCTTTGGGTACCTAGCAATTTTGAGCCATTGAAGATTGTGGTACTCCAGAATAGGCAATCACACAGCATTCTTGGAAAAATATTGTTGTTAAAAAGATGTGCTTTTTATTTTTTCGTTTGGTTGGAAGCTCAGGGTCACTAAAAGGATCGTACAATTTCATAAATGCAATCTGGCTTGTTCTTTTCTACCCCCTTGACTCTGGACCTAGTTCATTGTCCATCTTCAGTTTTTATTTAAAATACATGTACTGACAGACGGGGCAGTGAGGGTTAAGTGACTTGCCCAGGGTCACACAGGTAGTTAGTGTCAAGTGTCTGAGGCTGGATTTGAACTCAGGTCCTCCTGAATCCAGGGCTGGTGCTTATCCACTGAGCCACCTAACTGCCCCTAAATTGAACCTTTGACTGATTATGAATCCCATTTAAACTCTACAATGTTATGAAACTTGAAGAAATAAGCACAGAGAGAAACAGAGAGAAAGACAGACGGACAGAGAGAGAGAGAGAGAAAGGAGGACACAGAGACAGAGACAGAGAGAAAGACAGAGACAGAGAGACAGAGAGACAGAGAGAGAGTTGTTATGGCTGGAAAATGTACTTATCACCTTGGTGATGTGCCTCTCTGACTAGCCTGGGCCTTAGGGGAACTTTTAAAATGTTCAATTTAAACATGGAAAATACCATTATTGCTCCATTATTTTATGCTTGCCTAACATTTTTCCTCCACTAAAGTTCTCTGTGACTTGGTCTCTCATTGCCCTGAGGCAAACTTCTAAAACCATCCATTGTGCAACAATTGTGATGGACTTTGGTGGAGGGAATTCACTGATGGAGAATTCATTGATCTGCTGTGTGTGTTTTTTAAGTTCCATTCTCATAGAAAACCAGAATTATTTAAATTTATTTTAAATTCAGTTTTATTTTCCATTCTGAATTCTCTCTGTCCCTTGCCCCTCCCTCACCCATTGGGAAGGCAAGAAAATCAAAACCCAAGTAACAGAATTTTTTGGTATTGAACGGGCCCCTCAGTCATTATCTAGCCTTACCTGTGCTTGAACAAGAATCTCATCTATAGCATTCCTAAGTGCTTGTCTGGCCTCGGAAGACCTCTAGGGAGAGGCACCTGTGACCCTTCCAAGGCAGTCCATTTTGCTCTAATTTTTAGTAAGATTTTCTTTTTAGTAAACCTCCATCTCTCTCCCTCTGACTTCTACCCACAATAGAGTCTAGAGTTGAAGGAAACCTTGGAAGTTCATCTAGGCCAGTCCTCTCATTTTATAGATAAGAAAGCTACCCAGAGGTTAGGTGACTTGCCAAGGTCACACAGATAGGAAATTGTGGCATAGAGGTGACACCTGTCTCTTTAAAGGTTCTGCCAGTGGAGGCCAAGCTTCAGCAAGTCCTACCAAACAGAAGTACAGGCCTGCTAACAGGCCAGGTGTGTCCTTCATCTGAGGACCAGCCTGGCCAAAGTCACAGAGGCTCACCACCAAAAGTTTGGCCACCATGTAATGAATATTTTTTGCTCACAGCAACTAATAAAAACTGTTTACTGAGGCTGGAAGGGTTGTAACCCAAATCTGTGAAAGAAGTACCCACAGTGATGAAAGTATTGATCTTTTGAACTTCTGAGATATTAGAACATTTTCACTGGGAGCTTTAACAACACTGATGAAATTACAAAGCGAGCAAAAAAATGTATATTCTAGGATTTAAAAGTTAATAGCAGCATATCATGGGGGATAAGGAAATGGGATATTCTTTTCTGTACTTCTCTATCATTTTCTTCCTTGTGCTGGTTCTTGCTGCCAAAGGGCTGGGCCCTCTCTTCTAATTACATGGGCTCTCATTAGACAATTGTTTCTACTTGAAAATTCACAGTGAATGGGTAGAGAGGGAGGAAAGAGGAGCAGGTCATAAATTCAACTATTCAGTTCAACAAGCATTTCTTAGGCACCTACTAAATGTTAGGCATTGTACTGTTGTTGTTGTTTGTCTTTCATTCTTCAAGAGGACCCTGACATCAGGCGAGGCCATGACTTGCACTGAATAGGATTTAAGTGAGTGTGGGCTGTGCAAGGTCACCAGCCTCATTCTTTCCTCCAGAGCCAGCTGGGTCTAGTGGCAAAACATGTATCAGGATGACCCCGGAGATATGTATCAGGAGATGGCTTTTTAAGGCAATTAGAGTTAAGTGACTTGACAGCTAGGAAGTGTCTGAAGTGAGTTTCGAACTCAGGTCCTCCTGACTCCAGGGCCAGTAAGGGGCTAAAATTCTAGCTTATACTATCTAAAATCGAATGAGTGGTTGCCAATAAATTATAAGCTTTAGCAAGAGTATTTAAGTGTTTAAATATTTATTAAAGAGCATTAGGATCAGAGAGAAAGGTAAAAATCTAACTATTTCTAAGAGACCCCATCATCCAACCTGCCATGGCGAGGTCAGGAACCAAAAAAAAAAAAAAAAGGAAGTACCACCTCGATGACCCAAGGCATTGTGGGGATATAAAATATAAAATGCCCACCTCCTCATAAATTTGTATTCTGTTGGAAGAAGGGCAAATAGAAAATTTCATATGAACTATACACAAAGTAACTTTCATGGGCAGAGCCTAATATGAAGGGCATTTTGTTAACAATAGAAGAAGAGTTCCAAAGACCACAAATGAAGGGGCGTTTCAAGTGGAATGGGGTGATGGAAGTTATGGATGAGTATGAGGACTGTAGAGAGCAGTGGCCAGAAAAGGGAGCTTTGCCTTAGGTAGTCTATGACCAAAAATAAGAGGTCCTGCTGTTCATCCTTCATTTTTGAAGAAGACCAATGACACCATAATGTCAGAGTCAGGGAACAGTGCATTTAACTGTGGCTGACCAGTCCAATACAAGTTCAGAAGGCATTATCACAGATCGGGCGCAAGTGGGTGACTAGCATGTTTAGAGTGGAAAGGGCTCTGGATTTGCACAACTCATGCATCCTTTGTGCTTCTACAATTCCTCTTTGCTCTTGAAGCACAGTGCTGTCTTTGATGGGGGAACGTCATTCTGGACAATACTGGGCCAGCATTTCCCGTGTCTCACAGTCAATACTAAAGTCCTTCAGAGAGACCTTGAGCATGTCCTTATACCCCTTCTTTTTTAAAAAAAAATTTTGTTGTTGTTGTTTTTTTGGGGGGGGCAATGAGGGTTAAGTGACTTGCCCAGGATCACACAGCTAGTAAGTGTCAAGTGTCTGAGGCTGGATTTGAACTCAAGTCCTCCTGAATCCAAGGCCAGTGCTTTATCCACTGCGCCACCTAGCTGCCCCCCTGTACCCCTTCTTCTGACCACAGTGTGAGCACTTGCCTTGTTCAAGTTCTCCATAAAATAATCTTTTAGTTAAGCCTGTGTTTGGCATTCCAACTATGTGGATAGCCCATCAGAGTTGTGCTCTTTGCCACAGGGTTGGAATGCTTAGCAGTTCAGCTCTGGAGAGAACCTCAGTGTCTGGTAACTTGTCTTGTCAGGTACACTTCAGGATCTTCCTAAGATAATTCAAATGGAAGTGGTTCAGTTTTCTGGCATAGTGCTGATTGACTTTCCAGGTTTATAATTAGAGTAACAGCTAGGTGGCCCAGTGGATTGAGTGCCAGGCCTGGAGTCAGGAAGACTCATCTTTCTGACTTCAAATCTGGCCTCAGACACTTACCAACTATGTGACCCTGAGCAAGTCACTTAACCCTGCTTACCTCAGTTTCTTCCTTTGTAAAATGAGCTGGAGAAAGAAATGGCAAAACACCCCAGTATCTTTGCCCAGAAAACTCCCAGTGGGATGACAAAGACTCAGAAACAACTGATTAACAAATGATTAGAGTTGCTGGAAAGTAGATTGTCCCAACTTTTATAGTAGCCAGGGAAATGTAGATTTGATTATCAAAGCCAAAATAGGGGGAGGGTGGAGAACAGAAAACAGGGACACTGAATAGATCTAATCCCTCTTCCCTGTTAGGGCTATAGCTCCCCAGCTGATTCAAGTTATTCTCATGTGGCAAGGCCTCCAGGCTCCTCAACCATACTGCTCACCTTCCTCTGGCCCCTTGCCAGCTTATTAATAATCAGTATGGGTCTAATCAGGGCTAAGTACAGTGGGATAATCGCTTTCTCTGCCTGCAGACTTTGCCTCTCATGAAGCCTTCAGGGGGTTTGGCTTCCATGCCACACTGAGTATTCTTTGCCCAGAAGGGAAGGGAGGAAGGGAGGCTGACACTGGAAGTCTTGGTGCCTATTAAACAATCCACCCCTGGGAACATAAAGAGGGGAGGTTGGGCAAGCAACCAAGACCCATTTTTTCCTTCTTCACAGACAGCCTAAGGCTGTGTCTGTTCCTTCATTCCTTATAACACCTTTTACAATCCTATACTCATCGAGGGACATTTATTGGTAACCAGAGGATTATAGATTTAGACCCGGAGGGAATCTTTTTGTTCAGTCACTTCAGTCATATCAGACTCTTCGTGACCCCATTTGGGGTTTTCTTGGCAGAGATACTATACTGGAGTGGTCTTCCATTAACATCTCCAGCTCATTTTACAGATGAGGGAACTGAGGCAAACAGGGTGAAGTGACTTGCCCAGGATCATACAGTGATTAAGTATCTGAGGCCAGATTTGAATTCTGAAAATGAGTCTCCAGGGCCAGCACTCTATTCACTGCACAGCCTAGCTACCTCAAAGGGATCTTAGGGATGACCAAATCCAAATGCCTCATTTTACACATAAGGGAACAAAAGCCCAAGAACTTAAGTGATTTACCCAAGATATAGGCTGTGAATGATAAAAGTCTCAATTTGAACCTTGGTCTTCTGTTTAGAAATCTAGTACTCTTTCTGTTTCACATACTGATGATTACCACCAAGCTCTCTCTCTGTTCAGTAAAATGAGTAAATTTGATTTCTAGGTCACCCAATAGATTTTCGGAGGTCAAAACCAAGCCATCCTTATAAAGCATGGGTAAACCTAGGTGTGGGGGGGCAGCTAGGTGGCACAGCAGATAAAGCATTGGGCTTGGAACGAGAAAGACTGATTTTCGTGAGTTCAAATCCAGCCTCAGATACTAGCTTTGTGACCCTGGACAAGTCACTTAATCCTGTCTGTCTGTTTCTTCATCAATAAAATGAGCTGGAGAAGAAAATGGCAAACCAGTCCAGTATCTTTGCCAAGAAACCCCAGATGGGATCACACATAGTCTGAAATGACTCAACAACAACAAACCTAGGTAAGATGGGGCATAACAACTGATTCATGGGAACTTTAGCTGCTTACTAAATCTAAAGTTTTGGCAAATCACAGACTTCATGAAATCTTACTCCTTTTGGTATACTGCATCACTGAGGGCTCTAATGATGAACAACAGGATTTCTGTTAAAAAAAAAAAAGGTACTTTGCAATCCATTCTTGATTAACTGGATCCCTCCCAAGAGAAGATGGTTCTACAGAGCTATGTATGAACTGTTGAAAGTTTGTTGGATGGTGGCAGGGTTTATGGTTGCCTCACCAAATCCTGGGAGACATGTTGACTTCTCTAGGCAAACAACCCAGTGACTGTGGACTGGGTTGAGAACAATGATATTGGGCCAGTTATGTTGTTTAAAGGCAATAACAGCTCGATGGTATGAATAGGCCTGGGTTGAGCAGAAGGAGGAAAGACAAAGCCAAAGGGCAGGGAGGATGTGCTTCCTTCCCTTTTCATTGTATCGGACTGCGAGGGCACCTTTGTCCAAGTCCCTCTACCATGTGGCTACAGGCTCTCCCAACATGCACACAAAGGAAATAATAGTTCACATTTATATAGGGATTTTATAAGCAATAATGGAATGGAAAAGCATTTATTCAGCATGTACTATGTGCCAAGCACTGCGCTAAATCCTTGGATTACAAAGAGGAAAATAAGGTAGTCCCACTTCTCAAAGAGCTCGTACTGTAATTGGGGTAGATGGTTCATATAGAAGAGTTCAGCTATGGGGTGAATGGAGCCATTGGTAAGGTCTGGGAGTCCTTGGTGTACACTGTTGGGAAGAGATCCTAGTAGGATCTGGGTGGGCAGGGGGTCAGGGTGGGTGCGTCGGGGTAAGCAGTACTATGGTGGTTCCAATGCCAAGGCCCCATGGTGGTCTCTGGGTAGATAGAGCTCAAGTTGAGGCAGTGGGGGCACTATAATCATAATGGGACATTTATTGGTGATTAGAGGACCATAGATTTATACCTGAAAGGGATTCTAGAGATTATCAAATGCCTATGCTTCATTTTATACATGAGGAGCCTGAGACCCAGAGAAATTAAGAGACTTGCCCCAAAGCGTGTTTTAGTACAGTGCCTGACACTTAGTAGACACTGAATAAATGTTTATTGACTGGCTGATTAAAAGGGTGCTGCACTATAATATTTACATATAACATCATATGTATTCATATTTAGTCTCTGCAATATTTTAATAAGGTAGGTGCTATCAACATATTTCCATTTTATTGATTAGGCTCATAATATGTTGATACAAGGCTCATAAAAGTTAAGTGGTGAAACTAGATGGCACAGTGGACAGAATGCCAAGCCTGGAGTCAGGAAGACCTGAGTTCAAATCAGGCCTCAGACACTTACTAGCTCTGTGACCATGGGCAAGTCACTTAACCCCATCTGCCTCCGTTTCCTCATTTGTAAAATGAGCTGAAGAAGGAAATGACAAACCACTCCAGCATCTTTGCAAAGAAAACCCCAAATGGGTTTGTGAAGAGTCAGACATGACTGAAAAATGACTTAACAACATCAAAAGGTTAAGTGACTACTAGCTCAGGGTCCCACAGGTAGAATAAGAGGTGGGAATTGAATCTTGTTCATCCTGAATCTACATCCAGCATTCCACTGATGATGATAATGATGATGATGAAGAAGAGGAGGGAGGAGGAGGAGGAGGAGAAGGAGAAGAAGGAGGAGGAGGAGGAGGAGAAGAAGAAGAAGTAAAAGAAAAGCTTTAAGGTTTGGAAAATTATATATATATATATATATATATATATATATATATATATATACTCTCATTTTATCCTAAGTAGCACAAGTATTATTAGCCTCATTTTTCAGGTGAGGTGCTGTGAACACATTAAACACCTCAAATTAGTGATTTGGGCTTGAATTTGGACTCAAGAATCCCGCCTCCAGGGTTCTCCCTGGTATACTATTCCAGCTCTGTGGTTGGTAGACTTCAGGTGCCTAATAAATGTGCTGAATTGAATAGAAAGTATGTCTAGCATTGTTCCAGGCACTATGGGAGAAATCAAAGAATTAAATAGCATATTTCACCATCCTCAAGAAATGTATGATCTAGAAGGGGAGATAAGATACTACCATCCATGAAACCATGGCAGTAGTAGAGAGAAAGGTTACCCAAAAAGTACCTACTGAAATCTAGACCATCCTGGGGAGTTATTTCCACTCCTACAGAATGTGTCTATATAAGGCCCTGGTTGGGAGAGTCAAGCAGTATTTCAGGACAGTCTATCTGAGGACTCACTTGGACTGCCGGTCAAAGAACACTCCCTGGGGGATTATTTCCAGTAGAATTTTTAGGGTGGCTGGGGAGCTACTCAGGGCTGTTGGAGAAGGGTGGAGGGCCTTTGCCACATCCTTTGAAGCCTTTCCTCCCAGCAGCCTCAGTGATTAGCCCACTTTTTGGAAGTCCATGCCTGCTGCACCTCAGGATTTCTGGCTGAGCATTAGCTGTCCCTGAGCAATGAAGGCAGGCCATGGCAAAATAAGACAAGGAAACCTCCTACAACTTCAGGAACCTGGACATTTCCTACATATTCTGAAAGGATTCAGAAATGCTAAATATAGATATCCTACAAATTTCCGTGATGTGAGGAGCTTTGTTTACTCAGTTTGCATAAAGCCTAAATCTGCCCCTCTGCAACAGCAGAGAGCAGTTTCAGAGAGGCAGACCTTGGCTCTGTGTAAGGAAAAACTGCCTAACAATTTGAACTATTATAACACGCTGCCCCAGGAAGTAGTGAGCCCCCTGTTGCCAATGTTTTCAAGCAAAAGCTGAATGATTGCTTGTTGGCTATGTCATGGAGAATATTTTTGCTCAAGAACCTCTGAGGTTCCTTCCAACTGGAACATTCTATGATTCTAAGATTCTTTGGGCTTTCTGTGTCCACCAGGTCTTTTGTGTCCCTTTGTCCAGAGTCCTCTTCATCTCCCAAAAGATAGTTGATTGTTCCCTTTCCCACAGAATCAGCTTTCTCATGGTCTCCACTGGGTAAGACGATGTCAGAAGAGCTCCTATGGGGTGGGCTGCATTCCTTCTCCAAATCCCAATTGTGTCCCAGCCTTCCCTTACATGGTGGTACCAGTGGGCAGGAACACATCGCCTCTAGTTTCAACCCAATAGACATTTTTGAGGTGTTTAATGTGTTCACAGCACTGTCCAAGGTGCTCAGCTTCTAAGGAGGTCTCTAAACATCTCCAGAATTAGGTTGCATCAGGTATCCGCAATCAAGGGTTTTTTAACGTGGGGTGACCATTATTGGATTTCAGAAGGGTAATGGGGGAAAATGACTATGGAAAAAAATTACAGTATAGATGGGGAAAATGTACAAACACATATGCATATGAAAAAATAACCAGCGAGCCGAGGCACTAGTAGGGAGCTTAAATGCTACAGGGTTCAGAGGAGGAAGAGATTGCTTGCAACAGAGTAATCAGGGAGGGCTTCCAGGAGGGAATAGGATTTGAACTGACTCTTGAAGAATGGTTAGCTTTTTTTTTTTTTTAATACATGAAAGGGTGAAGTACAGGAGCTATTGATTCCCCACAGAAGGAACTGTTTGGTACATGTCCATGGTACATGGTACAGGTTTTGTTTGAGATATAGGGAGGAAACTAGCTTAGTTTGAGGAAAGCATTCATACAGGGGATTCATGGGACATGTGGCTAAAAAATGAGTTTGAGATCACTCAGTGGAGGCATGTGAAGCCCAAAGTGAGGAATTTGGATTTCATCTTAGGGGCACTTGAGAATCACTCCGGATTCTTTCCAAGGAGCATGATTTAGTCAAATTCATCCTTAGAAGCATAGGAGCATGGATTTAAACCTAGAAGAAACCCTAGAGGCCACGAACTCCAATCTTCTAATTTTATAGATAAAGAAATAGAGAGGTTAAATGACTTGCCCAGGGTCAGTTAGCCAGTAAGCTACTGAAGAGGGATTTGAACCCAGATTGTTCTAGCTCCATGACCAGTGTCCTTGTTGTTGTTTGTCCTTCATTCTTTTTTTTGTGTGGGGGGCAATGAGGGTTAAGTGACTTGCCCAGGGTCACACAGCTACTAAGTGTCTGAAGCCAGATCTGAATTCAGGTCCTCCTGAATCCAAGGCCAGTGCCTTATGCACTGCACCATCTAGCTACTCCCCCTTGCCCTTCATTCTTGAGGAGGACCATGACATCTGGGTGATGTCATGACTTGCACTTAATGGGAGTTAAGTGAGGGAGCGCTGTGCAAGATCACCAACTTCACTCTGTACCAAATGTACAGGTTGGATTGGAGAAATGGTAGCTAGAAGAAGGGAAATAATTAAGAAGCTATTCCAGTATTCCAGATGTACAGTGGAGTTTTGCCCTGGGTGGAGGTAGGAACAGATGCCAGAAATATTAAGAAGGAAGAATCAGCAGGACCTGGCAACTGGGACAAGGAAGGAGTAATCAAAGATAATTAGTAGTACCATGTTTTTTTTCTAGGGATATGCCTGGGGCAGCTAGGTGGTTCAGTGAATAGAGCACTGATCCTGAAGTTGGGAGGACTTGAGTTCAAATCTCACTTCAGTCACATATTAGCTGTGTGATCCTTTGCAAGCCACTTAACCCCAAGTTCCTTAAAACATCCAGGGGCATCTCCAGTCATCCTGATGTATATCTTGCCACTGGACCCAGATGGCTCTGGAGGAGACAGTGAGGTTGGTGACCTTGCACAGCCCTCCCTCACTTAAATCCAGTTCATTGCAAGTCATGACATCCAACATGGTCCTCTTTCAGAATGAAGGACAAACAACAACAGTGGTATCTCCTTACCCCTTCCCTTTGTATCTTCCTCTAGTATATGTATTTTCTGAGACCCCTCCTCCTTCCTCAGGTGGTTAGGGTCAATAAAGTTGGATAGGAGGTATACAGTGCTCTTTAAGCTGCCTACTTCCTTCCATGTCCCCAAAGTAAAATATAAGGAAAGTACTTTTGTGTGGGAGAGGAGGGTCAGAGAGATTCCATCTCAGAGATGTAACTAGGAATTCCTGCACCTGAGGGTAAAATCCACTAGGAGTGGGAATGGTGCATATGTTGCACACTCTGCTCTCATTGGGTACAGTGTTGCTGAGCTATTCCTAGGAGGACATGGGGCTGCAGAGGAGGCAGCAAGGATAGTAAAAGACTAGGATCTTGAGAGTAGATAATAGATCAGGAAAACCTGGGTTCAAAACCTGCTTCAGAAGTTGGGAGGACCTGAGTTCAAATGTCACCTCAGACACTTACTAGCTATGTGACCCTGGGAAAGTCACTTAAACCTATGTGTTCTTCAGTTTATTCAACTGTAGAATGAAGAAGTTAAACTCAGTGGCCTCCAAGACTCCTTCTAGCTCTAAATTTATGCTAGAGGCAGCTAGCTGGTATAGTGGCTGAAGTGCTAGACCTGAAGTCAGGAAGATCTCAGTTCAAATCCAGCATCAGATACTTACTAGCTGTGTGACCCTAGGCAAGTCACTTGGCCTCTATTTGCCTTAGTTTCCTCAACTGTAAGCTGGAGATAAGCTTCATCAGGGTAGGGACTATTTATGTCTTCATAGCCCTAGTGCCTAGCTTAGTGTCTTGCACATAATAGGCACTTTGTTGAATCGATAGGTAGAAAGAGTGCTGAACCTGAAACCAGGAGCTGAGTTTGAATCCTGACTCTGCCACTTAGTCCCTGTGGGACCCTTCAGCTGCCTCAGGTGTAGAAGGAGGGGTTTGGAATGATGATTACTAAGTTTACTTCCAGGTTAAGATATAGGGTATCAATTGAAAATGCTATACAAATGTGTCATCATCATTACTTCACAAAAAAATTGCCTCCAGCTAACCTTGTGGCAAAGTCTCTAGAGCAACCCCCTTATTCAGATGTTTCTTTGCACCCAACCACAAGCAAATTCCCGCCCTTCAAGAGGTCTTAGAATGGGAAATAATGAAGGAGGGAGGTGGCACTTAACCAGGAGCATCAATCTTTGAAAACCAACAGTGGTTTAGAATGCTCAGGACAATGCATATCTTCATGGTGTCATATTTGATCCATTTCTTTTTTTTTAAAGGCTTCAGCTTTGGGAGAGGGAAGTGAGGGAAAGGCAAGAAAGAAATCATTCCCCCCTCTACTTCCTAGCCCTTTAAATTTGGTTACTTTCTTTAGGATTCATTAAGTCTGGTAAAATTCCTTCTAGCAGGGAGCAGCTTCTTGCCCTCATCCCCTGCAGAATATCAGGAGCTCTGCAGGGCACTCTTTGTGGGGACACATGACTTTCCTTCAGGCATCCTCCACCTTGGTGGAGCCTGGGAAATTCTCAGTGGAAAAGTCAACAACCTGACATTACTTGGACACAACAATGCCCTAAGCTTCTCTCTGTACAACAACAGTAAAGCTTCACATCCAGCTTAAAGGAAGCAAGGGGCCCAATAAGGATGGTGAACTTGGAATCAGAAAGCAAAAGATTTCTTGGGTGTATACACCCACACCCACACATATACATATATACACCTATGTGCACATACATATACATACATGTATGTGTATATAACATATATACATGTGTGTATGTGTATATGTTTATATGTATTGTGGAAACCCAGCTTCAGCATCTCTCCTCCTAAATCTATTTTGGGATCACCACCACGTGGTTGACATTGAGATATGAGTTTGTGCTGTTCTGTTGTGGGATAAGTACTGACAGATTCAACACAGGTTGAAAACAGACATCATCCTTCGCTAGAATCCACCCCTCCTCACCCACCCCCTGACCTGTGGCCCATATTTTGATCATAATGTCTCTAGCTCTTTGAAGGAAGTACTGTGATGAGCTGTGGCCCATCCAACACCTGATTTAAATGGAGATTAATGGTCTCAACTGGGTTTCTAAAAGGAATGTACACATACTTTATTGCCTGGTCTTCGGTGCCCGGTACTCTCTGTTCTTCCACTGATCTCCCCACCCTCGGTGACACATTCCTGAAAGGACTCCAGGAAAAATGTTCTAGCCCAACAGATTGGCTCTGTCAGATTTTGCAATATCCTTCCTGAAAAATCCTGTTCTTCAGAGGTTGCCATACTGAAACAGTAGAGAGAAGCACCATGCTAACTGCTAGGGAGGAAAAGGAGATAGCAGCAAATGTTGGGAAATGATTGAACATTGGGTAAATGTATGGAAGATGCTATACTAGGATCCCCAAGTATATTTTCTTGGTTTTGTAAGTTATAACCATGTATGTTGTGGTGAATGTTTAACAATCAGCTCTCCAGGGGGTGGGAAATATGTGTAAATGCATTTTAAAGTTTAACCTGTATTATTAACATTTTTTCGTCACTTTATTAAGTCTAGATCCAACAGAACAATAAACCAGTCTTCTCTTTGTAGCTTTGCTGATTTCTGAGATGGAAGTGCTCACACTGAAAGTTTAACAATCATCTTTCTCTGGTTCCTGGGTGGCTCCAGCATACTCAACAGCAATCAGGAGCTTCATCATGGATGAAGAAGGGAAAACAGTGCTGTAATCACACTCACAATGTAACATATATGCCATATCTACAGAGGGTATTCTGTCTATGCTGGCATAAATGGCATGTGAAATCATTCAGAATTTGTTTCCTGAGTTTGAATTTCCACATCTTCTGAGAAGGTCTTAAAACTAACCTAGGACTGAGTTTTCAAAAAGGTTTTTTTTTTTCTATTTTATTTTCTCTATTATTGGGCACTATGGAGAATTTTCCAGTAAAATTGAAATTTAGTCCCCACCCCAAGTTTCAAACATTCTTTTCACCAGTTTTGACTTTTGATCAAATTCTTTCTGAAATTTATCATGTCTCTCCTTGCCTTCTTAAATAGAACGTACCACACATCATTTTCTTCTTCACCAGCCACCTTTACCCTGGAGAAACCTCCCCCTGGAAGGCCTGCTCTCCTGAGTAGCACCTAGTCCTGATCACCATTTTATGAGGGGTGAGAACCATGCTCATTTCCCTCTCAACTAGACCCACCCTTCCTTCTCCTCCTTGGCTGCCTGGGTATCTTTTCCCTCCTCTCCTTTCTTTCCCTCCTTTCCTGTTGTTTTTTAGTCATTTTTGGTCATGTCTGACTCTTCATGACCCCTTTTGGGTGTGGTTTTTTTTTTGTCAAAGATACTGGAGTGGTTTGCCATTCCTTCTCTAGCTCATTTTATAGATGAGGAACTGAAGCAGACAGGGTTAAGTGACTTGCCCAGGGTCACACAACTGGTAAGTGTCTGAGAACAGATTTAAACTCACATCCTCCTGACTCCAGGGTGGGCATCCTATCCGTTGCACCATGTAACTGCCCGCTTGCCTCTTCCCACCTCCCCTTTATTTGTTGTAGTTCTCCTTGGAATGTAAGCTCCTTAAAGGAAAGGATGGGTTTGACCATGAATGAAATAACTCATAATGAAAAAGAAAGATCTGTCCCAAAGGGCATACTGGAAAATGAGGAGCCAGTGAAGGAGCTGGCTGTGGAATGAGTATGACTCTAGCTGTGTGGCATCATGGGACTAACTGCAGCATCTCTGGACTTGGATGAACTAAAGGAAAGGGGAAAATTGGCCTCTTGAAAAACCAGTCTTGAAAAAGTGATTTGGAAAGGCACTAGAAATGTTGTTAATTAAGTCGGAATGATGAGCTTACATTACCTACTGAAAGAGTAGCATCATAGAGATCATAGATTTAGTTGGAAGGGACTTGGCAACCACCCATCTGGCCTGACTCAGTGGATTCCTGTACAAAAAGAGATGTGGACCTGTCACCAATGCTGAGTTTCCATGATTAGAGATTTATTCCTTTACCATAAGAAATCTAATTACTTGAGACACTTTAAAAAAAATTAATACTCCTGGGAAAGATCACACATCTAGTCACTCACACCTTAGTATGATTTAATTTTTCAGATGTTTTCCTCTGGGACAGAAGGAAGAACACAAGATTACTGAGTACTATGTGTATATGTTTTAAGGATGGGTAAGGTTGAAGGGGAAAATGACAGTATAGGGAAATGGGGATGCTAAAAATAAAATTCACCTGATTTACCATTTTGCCCAGGGCCAGCCCCGTTTATGCTTCAGACTCATATAGTGTTCTTCCTGTAAAGATTCCTTAGAAATAATATAATAAATAATAATAACAATAAAAATAACTGACATTATTTTAGCCTTTTAAGGTTTACAAAGTTATTTATATATATTAAATACCATCACACTTGTAATGTAGGGAATAATAAACTTATAGACCATGGCTATTTCTGCCACTATATTTTTGCCCATGATCTTTTCATTTCTACAATGCCTTCTTGCCCACATCACCAAGTGCTTTCCATCCCAACTGGTAACATATGGGCTTCTGAAGACCCAACCAGAATCAGTTCCAGCAAGGAAAAAATGGGGGAGCTGTCTAAAGATTTGTTGGGTATGCAAAGGGAATTAATCAACAACAATACAAAATGTGGAAACAGGGCAGGTAATAGAAGAAAAATACAAGAGAAAGGCCTGAAGCTATAATAATAGTGTCAAGAGCTCCGATACAGGGGCTGAGGTTGGCAAAGAAATCTTCCCCCCAGCTCCTATACTAGAGAAAAGGGTAGAATCAAAGGATGACCACTGATGGGTCAGGTTATACAATAACTAATAATAAAGAAGAAAGGTGGCTCTGCCCAGCTCTTCTGTCTTCTCTGCCAACAGGAATGATCTTTGGACTGGAAAAGAGAGCACAGAACTACATTTGATGAGTTCAAGTAGCTAGGCCCAGATTAGTTTATCCCAGGTTGTAGGAAGAATACACACACACACACACACACACACACACACACACACGCATACATATGTATGTATGTGTATATATGTATATACATTTATATGCACATACATGTATTATATTAAATATACTACATTATGTATGGTTATTGATATTATTACATCATATTACATAAACAATCACTCAACTATCATGAAAGATCTCTGAAAATTTGTAGAGAACATGGGAAGCACTGGATTATAGAAGATTGGAGAGAGACAAATATCTCAATTTTCAAAAAAAGAGAGAATAGACTTTAAATTATGGTCAAGTGATATGGAGACTGATTTATGGCAAAATTTTTTAATGTGATTAAAGGGATAGTTAGCAAACATCTGGAAAGTGAAGCAATGGTAACAAATGGTCAAGATAGCTTCATCAAGAACTGGTTATGCCAGACCAACCTCATTTTGATTTTCGAAAAGGTTATTGGAAGGGTAACACCATTGGCTTAGTAGATAGAAGGCTGGGTTGGAGTCAGGAAGACCTGAGTTCAAATCCACCTCAGACATTTACTAGTTGTGGGAACCATAGATAAGTTATTTCACTTCATCTGCCTCAGTTTCCTTGGTTATAAAATAGGAATAATGATAGCAACTACCTCCTGTGGTTGTTGTGAGGCAAGAATGAAATAATATTTGTAAAGAGGTTAACATGATGGCTGGCACATAGTAGGTGCTTAATAGTTGCTTTCCTTTCCCCCTTAGGGCAAACCTATAGCTATAATTTACCTACATCTCCCATCTCTGTCCTTTGCCCTGGCTATCATCTTCCATGCCTGGAGTGCACTCACTCCTTTTCCTCTGTCTCATAGAGTCTGTCTCCATTCCTTTGAGTTGTGGCTCAAGTCCCACCTACATAAAGCCTTTCCTGATGCCCTCAACAGCTAATGACTTCTTTCCTTAACTGCCTTGTATTTAATTGCATTTATTCATTTTATATTTTTATTATTCTGTATATACTTGTTGTTTCCCAGTAGAATGTAAGCTCATTGTGAGTAGAGATGGTCTCATTCTTTTTCTTCCCTGCATCTAACACAGAGCCTGGCACAAAAGATTCAATAGGGGCAGCTAGGTGGCGCAGTGGATAGAGCACCGACCCTGGAGTCAGGAGTACCTGAGTTCAAATCCAGCCTCAGACACTTAACACTTACTAGCTGTGTGACCCTGGGCAAATCACTTAACCCCAAATGCCTCACTAAAAAACAAAACAAAACAAAACAAAAGATTCAATAGATACTTCTTGACTGATTGTATTTAAAGAGATATGTGATTTATTTACCACATAAATCTAATCATGTTACTAAACCTATTTTTGGAGCTTCATCGAACAGTGAAGTTAATAACTCACATTTAAGAGTTTGTGGTTTACATGATTTCATTTGGTCCCCTTAATCCTTCCTAGAACATAGGCTGTAAAATTATTATTACCCCCATTCTATAGATGAGGAAACTGAGTCTCGGTAGTTGAACAACTTTCCCAAATTTCTGAAGTTAGTAAGCGGCAAAACCAAGACTCAAACTTGGGTACCCTGAGTACAAATCCAATGCCTTTTCCTGGTCACTGAAGATCATTGCTTGACAGGTCAGGGTCTCTTTCCTTCAAAATACGAATGTGAAAAGACAGGAAATCCGTGACCCAGGTGTTACATGTTCAGGGCCTGCCTTGGAAAGATAGTGCTGCCTGCCTGGTAAGGACACTGTGCTCTATGCATCAGGTTGTTTTTTTCCAACTCCTATTTTCTGCCTTTAAAAGTCAATGTAGCTTTTTCTTAACTTCTTTTTTTGTAAATCCCCTGGACAATGAACAATAACAGAAGGTGTCATATTTATCCAGGGCTTTTCTCCAAAAAGCTCAAGGACCCAAACAGAGACTTGTTTTTCTATCTAATTTAATTAGTTCTCACATAATCCCCATGGGCTTGGGGAGAAGGGACAAAGGCTGAGAACAGGGTAGGAACACCATAATTTCCAGGTTGCAGAATATAAAACAGAGGCACAATTATAACCAATATTTACAGAGCTCTTCGGAAATGCTATCGCATTTGAACTTCCCCACAACCCCATGAGGTAAACCCTACATATACCATCAACTCCATTTTACAGATAAGGAAACTGAGGTCAGGAAAGATTAAGTGAGCTAGTGGCACAATTCAAGCCTGTGTCTTCCAGGCTCCAAACATAGCATTTTCTCTACTACAATTCACTGCCTCAATGATGTGTCAAAGTGAAGGTTGGCTAGATGAATGGGATGTAAACCAATAGCAAAGCCCAGTTCTCTCCACTTAGGTTCACAGTTTGAAGCCCAAGGTAACAGAAAATTACAAACCCCAATGACCAGGGAGTCTTAACCATTTTGTGTGTCATAGACCCCTTTGAAAGTCTGGTGAAGCTCAGGAAGCTCTTCTCAGAATTCTCAGAATATATATATATTGGTGGGGCAATGAGGGTTAAGTGACTTGCCCAGGGTCACACATCTAGTAAGTATCAAGTGTCTGAGGCAAGATTTGAACTCAGGTCCTCCTGAATCCAGGGCTGATGCTTTATCCACTGTACCACCTAGCTGCCCCCTCTTCTCAGAATAATTCAAAAATAAGTTCCTGGCTCCCAGGTTGAGAATCCCTATGTAGACTCTGCTTTAAGGAGCCAGAGCCCAAATCAATGCCATTTCATCCCCTACGTTACGATTACTTTCATTAGCCAGAATTTAGCCACTTGGAGTGGGAACGTTCATATTTTGGCTGTGTTACAGAGTTGGACCAAGAGAATACTTTGGCCACCTTCTTCATGTGTTGATGTATTCACTAGTTCAAGTGCCAAAAAAATTTAGACGTCGTGGCCATACTACTAGTTACCATATTGCATGGATGCACCATACTCCAGAGGAAGGTAGTAGAGCTTTGGGGGAGATTCCTGTCTCTTCATGAAGCCTGCTCCGACCTCAGAGTACTAGACCAGGAATCAGGAGTGCTCAGAATCCTTTCCTCTGTCTTCCAAACATCTGTCACAAAGGTCCCTTTCTTTCCACTTGAACAGCCAGCACCCTGGTGCAGACACTCATCACCTCACATCTGGACTGTTGCAATGGTCTTTTGACTGATCTTGCTGCCTCAAGTCTCTCTTCACTCCAAACCACTCAGGTGCCAAAGTGATTTTCCTAAAGCACAGGTCTGACTGCGTCACTCCCCTCCTCAATAAATCTCACTGACTCCCTATTACCTCCAGGACCAAATAAAAAAAATCTGTTTAGGCTTTTTAAAGCTCTTCACAGTCTGGCTCCTATCTACCTTTCCTCTTACACTTTACTTCCCCTCTAGCTCTGTAGACCTCTTTGGTGTTCTTGAACACAATCATCCATGCCCCAATTCTTTGTCTTTTCATTGGCTATCCCCATGCCAGGAGTTCTGTCCCTGCTCACTTCCACCTTGTTGCTTTCCTGGCTTCCTTGAAAACTCATCTCAAATCCCACTGTTGGTAGGAGGCCTCACCCAGTCCTCCCCATTTACATGATATCCCCCCAAGTCTTGGGGCCAAGAACCATGGGATTGTTGTGGGGTTTTTTGGTTTGGTTTTTTATAAATCCCCAGGGCTAAACACAAGTGCTTAATAAGTACTTGTTGACTAAGGGCTATAACTAACTGGATCTCTGGCCTTAGGCAAATCACTTAATCAAATTAAATCAATGTCTTGAACATATACTATTTGCAAAGCACTGTGCAATAGAAATCTGACCTCTGTGAACCTCAGTTGCTTTATCTGTAAAAATGAGAGGTTTAGATTTCTAAGATTCCTTCCACCTATAACATTCTATGATCCTTCATCCCCCTCGATCTTTTCTATCCTCACGGCCCTTTGGACCTGGGACCTCAAGGCATGATAGGAGGAGAACCTTGGTTGTGATATACTCTAAGAACCGTGATCAAAGTTGTGTGAGAACAGCTGAGGGAAAAAACCATTCTCATCATCTAGTCTGTTATAGAAGTTACCTGAAGTATATTTTCAGTGATCCTACAGAAGATGAACTTAGCATCTCAAGATTTTTATTCAACTCCAAAAGCCAGTCATTTTATGCACCCACAATGATCTGTCAAACACCAAGCATAAAATAACAATAGTAAGATATTGACGTGTCTCTGGACCATTTCTACCTGAACATCCATGGAATATAATACATTCATGATAAAGAATAATAGCCAGCATGAATATGGTCTTGTAAGGTTTGAAAATCACTTTACAAATATTATCCCATTTGATGCTCATAACAATCCTGTGAAGTAGGTGCTATTATCATCCCCATTTGACAAAAGAGGCTTCGAAAGTTTAGCTCCTTGCCAGACTCCTGGAGGGATAATGTGTTTCCCTAAGAAACTCTTAGCTCAAAACTCTTAGAGTTTTCCTCTAGACATAGAATCTTCATATCTTAGATTTGGAGGAAAGTTCAGACACCATCTGGCCTAACCCATTCCTGGAGAAGAATTCCTTCTGAACATCCAACAAGGATCCCAAGGTCCTTTAGTCTCTACTTAAAGAAGGTGGTCTGATGCCATGGAAAACTCAACGGACAGCTAAAGAGCTAGGATCAGCTGTTACAAGCTACACAAAGAACTGCTCTTAAGAGTATACGGGGGCAGCTGGGTGGAACAGTGGATAAAGCACTGGCCCTGAATTCAGGAGGACCTGAGTTCAAATTCAGCCTCAGACACTTGACACCATGTGTCAAGCTGTGTGACCCTGGGCAAGTCACTTAACCCTCATTGCCCCCCCCCCGCAAATATTCCGAAGAATCATACAACAAAGAGTTGCAAAATAGCTTCTAATAAGTACTGAACAATTAGGAAGAAGTGAATTTAGAATAGGTGTAACTTAAATGGACCACATATGAGAGAATAGTATGGGTGCCTCTAATTGCCATAGGGCTAGACTGGGAACCAAGTAATTACCTTGTAAATGATTCATTGAGAAAATAGCCATTAGTGAGTTACTAAGGTTTTGGTTGAAATTTTTCCCAGAGATTTATAGCTGACTACCACAGGAATTGGACAATATAACCCTGAATGAGAGAAGCATCAATGTAACCACTTTTACTGTGATATCAGCTACTCAGAAGAGACATAAAGAGGGTGGCTGATGCATAGTAACTGGTGGTAACTCTAAGGCATCTTAGAGAGGGAATATAGCACATTAGATAGAATGTTAGACTTGGAAAGAAGACTTGTATTTGAATCCTGTTTTTGACACTAAGTTCTGGTAGGAATATGGGCAAGTTATATGCTTTCTTATCTGTAAAATGGGAGTATAATACTTACCTTAAAGGATTATTGTGAGGATTTAATGAGATTGTGTATGTAAAGTACTATTGAAAATGCCAGTTATTACTGCAGATAAACAAGTAAACATTGTGTTGTGATGGTGCCTACTACCACAACAATATTCCATAAGCACTAAAGTGTCTGTAAATTTTGAGGGTGAGATAATGATGATGGGTATGTGTGTCTGTGTGTGTGAGGGCAAAAGCATTTTTTCTTTTTTAAAATTCAATTTTCTTTTATTTTTAGTTCCAGGTTCTCTCCCTCCTCTCATCCTTTTCTTCACCCATTGAGAAGGCAAACAATACAAAACCCAGTACAAATATGAAGTCATGCAAATGAAATATCCAAATTAGCCAAAGAACAAGCATTTATTAAGTACCTACTATGTGCTGGGCACTGTGCTATTTTATGAATATTACTACATTTGATACTCACCAATGAAAAGGGCTTAAGGAGAAAAAGAAAATAATGATTCTTTTAATTAGCATATTTGAAAAGAAAAAAGATCAGAAAGAAAACATGAAAGAACAATGGAAAAAGATGTGAGCATTTCAAAATAATCATGATGTGTACCCAGAATTCTTATGAGACATTATTTTATTTTTTATTTTCTCTCCTAAAGAAACTTTATTCAAAAATAATAAAATGCCTCAATGTTGCCTGAGGATATATTCATTCATTCAAAATATTATCAAGTACCTACTGTGTAAAGGGTACTAGGCTAGAAACTATGGATGTTATAAAGAAGTACAGGGTGGGCCAAAATCCATGATGTTTTAATAACTTTTTGAAAAATGTTTTTTCATTATTTTTTGCCATTTACAAGATTTGAGTTTTCACATGTAATGCAAATTCATTTACTATATATAACATACTGTGGTATTATAAACTAAAAACAATAAAGGAATTATTTAACATTGAAACCCCTTCATGACTTTTGGCCCTCCCTATATTAAACATGGTCCTAACACTATAGAGATTATAACCTAATTTTTAGGTCATTCAGTTGTGTCTGACTCTTTGTGACCCTGTGAACCTTCCTGCCCAAGGGATTTTCTTGGCAAAGATACTGGAATGGTTTGCCATGTCTTCTTCTAATGGATTAAGGAAGAAGTTAAGTGACTCACCTAGAGTCACAGAGCTAGTAAGTATCTAAGGCTGGATTTGAACTCAGATCTTCCTGACCCCAGGCCCAGAGCTCTATCCACTGAGCAACCTAGCTGCCTCCTATAACCTCATAGGGAGCATTAAACACATATACAAATAACCATAATGATAGGTAAAGCATAAAAATACAATAGGAGAGGTACAAAATAATCTGCACGTCCATATCTGGCAGTGGTGTGTGGAATGAATTGGGTGGGGGAGGGAGGATAATTTAACAGAAGAAAAGCCAGCTAGTAGGTTATTGTGATTATCCAGGAAAAAAAAAGTAATAAAGTCCTAAATTCCAGTGGTGTCAGTGGGAAAAGAACAAAGAATATGGATGTAAGAGTTAGTTTAGTATAGGGATGGGAATGATAGGACTTTAGTGAACAGATGCAGGGTTCTATTTCTTGGAAGTCTTTAAGGAGAGGTTAAGTGACCTTTTGTTGGTTATGTTACAGTGGGGATTGATTTCTTGTATGGTTTGGACTTAATGAATCAGACTATAATTCTATCATAGATCTGGGGATTAAAGGAAAGGAAGAGAAGCAAGATTATTCAAAGGATTTAAGCCTGGTGATGGGGAGGGAGTTATGGACAAATGGGTGTCAGAAGGAATAACGCAGTTACAAATTTAATTTGTTCAGTTTGGGGCACACTGGGATTGAGGTTGCCTAGAACCATCTTGTGTGTTCTAGCTACATGTCAATCAGCCTCTTCATCACAGGTGTAGCAGACCAGAATGTCTGTACATGCTCCAAAGTCCCTGTCAGCTTGATGTTGGAGAACTTTGCACATGTTCCTTAGGACTGGGTCCAGAGCTCAGGAGAGTCAATTATGACATTTTGAATGCGAGCATTTACACCTCAGAAATGGGCAAACACTAAAAAAATCAGGGTTTGGTTTGTTTTGTTGATTGTCTAGACTAAAGAAAGTGATGGAGAAAGGATTATTAGTACAGATTAAAATTAAAAGTGTCTCATGGGGGGCAGCTAGGTGGCACAGTGGATGAAACACCAGCCCTGGATTCAGGAGGACCTGAGTTCAAGTCTGGTCTCATTCACTTGAGACTTACTAGCTGTGTGACCCTGGGCAAGTCACTTAACTTTCATTGCCCTGCAAAAAAAAAGTTAATCAATATTAATTGGGTAAATGGAAGAGGGACACTAGTTCCTGGTGTCTAGTGGGGGGAAGGAAACACTCTGGTATTGGGGCTCGAGGAAATAATATTAGAGAATGATACCCTAATTCCTAGGGAGCATCTATAGAACCAGACCACAGCTAGCTTTTTTCTGGAAGACAGTGAGTCCAGAGCAATTGCTTCATCTGTCAAGAGAGCCATCAGAGGTCCCTTAAGCAACTGGAGTCAATCCAAGGGAACATCAGAGGCAAAGAGCAGCTAAATGACCTGCTCGATATAATCTATCAGCAGGTTTGCTTGTCAGCTGATATACCTTCCTGTAAAGGAGCGATTCATTCATTGCCAGCACTACACCCAGACGCAAACCTGATGAAGAGAAAAAGGCCAGGGGTCACGAAATAGCCCTTGGCCCCATAGGTTCCTCCACATGACTGCCTCACTGCCCCGGATCTCTTGGCACACAACACGTTGGTGTGAGTGAGCTTTGAGAGAGTGAGTCCAGAGGGAGCCTCACAAATAGAAGGAGTCAAATCAGACCTTGAAATGTCCCTCACTGTCTCTCCTTCTGAGTTCCCAGGACACTCAAGCACCCCTTTCAGCCCAGAGCCTAGTATGAGGGGCTCTTTTGATTTGATGGAATACTTGGCAAATCTGAGTCAGTTTTAGTAGCCATGTCAATGGAATCACTGTCTCTTTTTTAATCTAAATACTTCTCTGGCTTGATCACTTCTTGTGAACCATTCATTGCTTATTAATTATCCTCCAGGGGATATTGTTCCTCTTGTTTGCTTGAGGACTCATACTCCAATTTTCTTATAGCCATCTCCCTCGTGGTCTACCTAGGTTCCAAGCTGAGTTTTGTTAAATTAACTTATAGACTTTTCTCCTGTAAAAGATTTAGGCCTAAGCACAGATGTCATGTCTGAGACAATTACACTCAGGTAATTCTAAGTCATTTCTTCCTTAGGAGAGTGAATTTCTGTAGAGAGACAGACAGACAGATTGAATGATAAAATAGCGGTCTATCATTTTCCCCATCTCAGTATCATTTCTCCCTTTGTCGTTCACACCTGACTATTTCACCACTATCTGAAATGAAGCCGAGACAAATTGTGTAGCAACTGAACCATGTTTATTTCCAGGGCTCAAAATCTGGATGATGGAAGCCCCTAAGAGACTGAATTTCCACTGTGCATGATGATCCCCCAGACTCTGGTTGTTTGTTTTGAAAACAAAATTGGCCCCTATGTCCCTGGAGGCTTTAAAAATGTTATAGAAGATACTTGATATTACCACACAACTGAGTGAGTATGCATGGAAATGTTCACTGGGGTCAACTTCTAACATGCTTTATAGGCTTCTTTTTTCTTTTAAATTAGGTGTCCTTAACTCATTTAGGCTAGAAGTACTGGGGCTACCCACAGGCCCTACCCCACTCTGATTAGACTGGGAAGCTAAATCTGTTCTGTTTCTGACCTAAAGCTGTTCACCCCTCCTTAGATAACCCGGTAGATCCACCCACAGAGGAGGGAGGTTCAATATATTTAATAAATGCCAAGCTTAGTGTGGACACTCGATGGGCTCAGCTCGCTGCAGCTCAGCATTACTTAGCTCCAGAGTTCTGCCAGCCCTTAGCTTCTTTTGCAGGAATTATAGGACTATAGCATTATGTCCAGCTCTTTATAGATTTCTGATCTACACACACACACATACACACACACCCCTTTTGCCACAACTGGAGCCTATGTCCCTCTAAAGTCACAGATTCCCAAGGTCTCCCAGACTGAATCTCAGCCTAGGAAACTATGTCATCCAACCAATGGGGTCTTTCCCTCCACATCCCTCCTCCTCCACCATTATCTTTTCATGTGATCCCAGGCATGTTACTTACACTCTGGTGAGCCTTAGCCACCTTTCCTCCCCAAGTGGCAACATTTCCATTTCTTTTGGTGATGTTTTATTGGCTTTCTTTCTTGAAAGAGGGAATCCGTGAATTCAAAGTGTAAAAATGTTTAAAAGGGGAAAAGAACTCTACCATCAGAGGATTCAGATCTTAACCCTAGCGCTACCTGTGTGACTTCAGGCAAACCACTTAAACTTCGTGTGCTTCACTTTCCTCATCTGCAAAATGAACAGATTGGACTAACCAGACTAGGAGTTCAGCTAGATTCTAAGTTTGTGATTCTATGGGAAAATTTTAACTAGTCAATGTATCGACTGGTCAGTACACTTTTATGAAGTATTCACTATGTGAATACTGGGCTAAATAGGTAATAGAAACTGGGCTAGACACTGGGGGACACAAGGAGAAAAGAGGAACAGCTGGTGCCTTCAGGGAGCTTACCTTCTGGAGAAAACAACCAGTATTTATTGACACATGCAAAATATCTGCAGAATAAATTACAAAGTGATTTGCAGATGGGGGATGGATACTAGGAGCTGAAGGGATTAGGGAAGATTATTGTAGAAGGCAGTGGTTGAGCCGATCTTTGAAGGAAACAAGGCATTCTGAGACAGAGGTAAGAAGAAAGTACATTAACCTACTTGAGAAGCTCCGTTTACCCGAACTGTTCCCCTCTTCACTGAGAAAATAAGGGTGAGAGGTTGATCAGAATCATGCAATTACATTTCCCCAAGACCAGTGAGTGACAGAGACCACTACAGGTCAGTGCCCTCATTGCAATGGGTCTTCTTTGAACTATATGCTGCAATGCTCCCGTGCCGTCTGAGTCTGTGCAATATTTTTTGGTTTGCCAAGGACTTTGTGGAAATACTCCACTGAGCATCTACCCTGATGCCCTGGAGGCCTTTCTCCAGTTCTTGTAATGTTTTGTGGATACTGTTAATGCCCTTGAATTGTCTACATGTTAAACCCTACTGTTACTAGATGGCCAGTCCTCCTTTGTCTTATTATGAGGCAATCATGTGGTATAATGGATAGAGTGCTGGTCCTGGAATCAGGAATACCTGAGTTTAAATCCAGCCTCACACACCTACTAGTTGTGTCACCCCAGGCAAGCCATTTAGCCCCTATTTGTTTCAGTTTCCTCTACTGCAAAATGGGAATAATAAATGCCCCTACCTTGCAGGATTATTATGAAGATTAGATGATATTGGTAATATCATCTTTATTTGTAATATTTGTAAATATTTATATTAATATTTGTAAAGCACTTAGCACAGTTTCTAGCACACAGTAGGTACTATATAAATGCTTATTCCCTTCACCCTTCCCTTCCTATTCTGGAGGAAGTTATAACAATGAAGGAAATTGCACTATGAAGAGTGACCACAAGAAGAGTTTATTCAATAAACAAACCTCTTATTAAGTGCCTACTATATGCCAGACACTGTGCTAGATGACGGATATACAAAGAAAAATGTGAAACAGTTCCTACCCGTAAGAAGCTTGTATCCTATCAGTTTGATCACCAAGTAGCTCTAGATTCTGCTAGCTGGTGTGACAAAATGGGCTTAGCCTCCCGCCCCCCCCCCCAAATGAAAAAACAACAACAACAACAAAGAAACTCTCAAATATTCTGCAACTGGTGACTTTCTGCTATCAGTATACAAGGCAATAATAGGAATTTCTCCTCCAAACTTACCACTCTCTTGCAACCATCACAGGATAGGAAGGCATGGAAGCATTGTGGAAAGAAGACCCATCCCAATGAAGTCACTGCCACGTGGTGATTTCTGTCACTCACAGATCTTGGGAGAATGTAATTGCATGATTCTGATCAGCCTCTCACTCTTATTTTCTCAGTGAATTGTGGAGTAGTCCAGGTAAATGGAGCTTCTCAAGTAGGGTAATGTACTTTCTCCTTACCTCTGTCTCAGAATCCCTAATTTCTCTGTAATGACCAAGCTCTCTTTTCATCACAATCTACGTCCAATTAGTTGTTTGAAGTACAAAGTTACTTTACAACATGTAGAAGAACCTATATAAACCATATATAGGTTCTTTCACAAACTGCTTTCCCAGCTCAATACTGGCCCTGATGGTGTTAAAAGGGAAAGCCTTTAGGTGAGTATACTATGTTCTTGTAAGCAGAGCCTAGGGCCATTCTGTATAATAGGCCAGTTTTCTCTGTGACCTAAGAAGACTCTGTCATGTTCTATTCCAGCATTTCTTAACCTTTTTTGGTGTCATGTACTCCTTTGGTAATCTTATGAAGCCTATCAAACGCTTCTCATAATGAAATTTTAAAATAAATAAACCTCAGAGGTTAGTGAAAATAAAGATGTCATTTTCCCTCTCCATTTATGTTCAGAGAACTCACGAAATATATCCATGGACCTCTTGTGGGCCTGTGTATCTCAGATTCAGAACCCGTAATAGTTAGACAGAGGAGGCAGAACAGGTCTATGGTCTGGGCTCCTTGGCTCCCTGCTCCACACCCCTGCTCCCATTCAAATATACAGGATCTATCCTCCTATGCTCTGAACATTACAGGAGAAAATACCAGGGACTTGTAATTCATCACCCTTCAGGGAAAGATGAAACCTCAGGACTTCCACTGCTTATTCACTGGACCCATGACCCATTCTGATCTACTGATGTATGAATACCACAATCCCCACAATCCATAGGGATATGGTTTGGTGTAATCACTCAAGCTTCCCTCAAATGAAATAAGCTAGTCTAATAGCTATCTAATAGCCTAATGATCACAAGTGTAGTATTAGGATTGGGGGTACCCTCCCCAACTCCCAGGGGATCCCTTAAACAAATGGCTACCCCAGGTTTAAGGTGATACTTAGGCCCCATGTACTTTAAAAATACAATAACTCAAATTCCTCCCACCATGTTTTTATTTTTAATAGTCAGCCAGAAGACAGAATTCATTCAAAATAAAAGCATTTAATAAAGTTACATAGAAAGAAAAACAGCAATAACACATTTTTTCTCTAACTCTCCTGAAAATATACATACCATCAGGGGAAGGAAAGTAGAGTTAGGGAACACAGATGGAAAGACATGTAGAGGAAACAAGTGTAGCCATGGCACACTGTGAAGGGGGCAACTCATGCCCTTAACACTGCAGGGACACTGATGTCTTCTGGGGATGACATCATGCTGCTCCCATCCTGTCTCCACTGAATATATATTTTCTGCCAGATGTTGCTTTCCTTATATTGGACATGGTCTTGGCTGGAGGTTGGTCTGTTTAGACACATACTTCAGACATGTAGTCTCTGCTGGATGTATAGTGTCTATCAGATGTTGCTCTTCTGGACATGTCTCTGCTGGACACTGCCTTTTGAACACATGGTGTCTCTTGGATGCAGTCTCTACTAGATGCTGCGTATCTATTCTGCATCAGATGCTAACAGGAACTACCATCTGCACTTGTTACATAGTTGTAACTTGTAGCTTGAACTTCCAGGGTGGGCCTCAGCTGAAATTCTTGACTATCTCCTCCTTATAGGAAGAATAATCATTGCTATGCTCTCTCAGTTCAAAAACAGAGGGTTCTCCCCTCCCCCAACTTTTAGAAAATTAGTCGCCCTTGGTGGGCAAGTGAGAAGGTATTGAACATTCTGGTTCAATAGGAACAAAAGTAAGCCCAACAAAGTCACTGAATTCCCTGCCTGGATGTATTCCTGGTGTGTGTGTGCACGCATGCACACACGCACATGCATCAGAAAGTAGCTATCTTACACATTTTGTTGAATGTTTGAATGAACCAACTATTTCATCTTTTCCTAAATGTATAACAAATTCTCATTTGCTTTGCTGATTCCTTTTCTATTGGTTTAAGCCATTTCTATTGGCATCTCCCTGCTACCATTTATATTTCTTTCTGCTCATCAAATTTACTGTGATTTTCTGAATTGCCTAAATATTAGCTCGATTTTTTTTTCATATTAGCCCCCTTTCCTGAAGGTTGTACATTCCAGGCACCTGCTTTCACTTGACTAGTCATGCATCTCATATAGACTACATTCAATTTCTCCTGTGTCACGGCAAACATTTGCATTTTCTAATGCTCAATTTGCATTTTGATTACTCTTCACCAAGCCATCCCAAGGCACTGTCAAATATCTAGGGGAGAAGGTTTTCACTATAGTTGAGCAAACAAAGCTCATGGGGTCACATAAGAAATGTACCAATACCATTTCCTATCTACAGGGTTTTCACCTGTTCCCCAATGTTAAGTCAATCAGTTTTTCACCTTTGAGCCACAAAAATCTGAGTTAATTTAGGAAAGGGACAGAGGTCCAAGTAGCAATTATCTTTAAGATTCACTTTAAAAAATAAGCTTCATTCATGCCTTTTGTTTTTATATCACAGTCTTTTCTGTACCTACCCCTCCCCACTTTTTGTTATAACATTATAACAAAAAGAAACAGATAAAACCAACCAGTACCAAGACCATATCTGACAGTGTATGGAATATTTTGTATCCATAGCCCCCACCTTCCTATTGAAAGGGCATTATGTATATGTTTCATCATTTGTTCTCTGGGGCCAACTATTCATTATACTGTGGTTTCTATTTAATGTTTCTTATTTTCTGTTTACATTACTGTAGTCATTACACACACACACATAGATAGATAGATAGATAGATAGATAGATAGATAGATAGATAGATAGATAGATAGATAGATAGATAGATAGAAAGAAAATTCTCCTGGTTCTTATTTGACTATATTCATTTACATAAATCTTTTTCTCTGAGTCCCTCATTCATAATTCATAATTTCATATGGAACAATAAGAATACATTTCATTGATTTACTACAATTTTTTCAGCTATTCCCCATCAGTGGAGAGCCACTTGTTTCCAGTTTTTTGCTCTCCCCAAAGTGTTTCTATTAATATCTTGTAGGTGTTTGTTTCTATATTTGATCTCTTTGAAGTATGTAGCTAGTAGAAAGGTTGCTGAATATGGACATGAACAGCTTTGTCACTTTCTGTAGAAACTGAAATTGTTTTCCAAAATAGTTGGACCAATTCACACTTCTTAACAATGAGTCTGTCTTGGGGGCAGCTAGGTGGTGCAGTGGATAGAGCACCGGCCCTGGATTCAGGAGGACCTGAGTTCAAATTCAGCCTCAGTCTCTTGACAGTTACTAGCTGTGTGACCCTGGGCAAGTCACTTAACCCTCATTGCCTCACCAAAAAAGAAAAAAAGGGGGAAAAAAGCAATAAGCCTGTCTCCCCACATTCATAACATTGATTATTTATATCTTTTATATCATGTATGATAAGACCAGAATTGTTTTATCAAAAATTTGATTTATTCTTATTATCACATAGTAATTGATAGTAGACAAATTCTTCTTTTGAAAACTATATATTTTAATAATTTATTTAGCTGTAGAAAAAAATGATACTATGAATAGAAAATCGTTTTTATTCTTAGATATGTGTATCTATATAGCTTATATGAGACAACAAATATCATATTTTTATCACAGGTATTTCTTTTTTCTCTCTTTTTTTCCCACAGGGCAATGATGGTTAAGCGACTTGCCCAGGATCACACAGCTAGTAAGTGTCAAGTGTCTGAGGTCGGATTTGAACTCAGGCCCTCCTGAATCCAGGGCTGGTGCTTTATCCACTGTGCCACCTAGCTGCCCCCTTATCACAGGTATTTAGTGCAAATCTTTCCCTCCTCAGTAGTTCATGAAAAAAAGCTTCCTTTAAAAATTTTAAGTAATTGAAATTGTGATCTTTTATGATCATTCTATTCATAGTTTGATTTTTAAAATTCCCTTAGCTGTAGTTGGGTAATGTACCATCTTTTTTATTTATTTCATAAAATCATTTTAAAAATTAGTGTCTTGTGTCCATTTATAGGTTATGATAATATATAGTGTAACATGCTAGTTTAAGCCTAATTTCTTCCACACTGCTTTCTAGTTTTCCCAGTAGTTCTTGGTCAATAGTTTATTAAAAACTGAACTATTAGGGGGGCAGCTAGGTGGCACAATGGATAGAGCACAGGCCCTGGAGTCAGGAGCACCTGAGTTCAAATCCGGCCTCAGACACTTAACACTTACTGGCTGGGTGACCCTGGGCAGGTCACTTAACCCCAACTGCCTCACCTAAAAAATCCCAAAAGACTAATATTGTAATGTTTGGGGTGGCTACGTGGTGCAGTGGATAAAGCACTGGCCCTGGATTCCACCTGAGTTCCAGTCCGGCCTCAGACACTTTACACTTACTAGCTGTGTGACCCTGGGCAAGTCACTTAACCCCCATTGCCCTGCAAAAAAAAAAAAGAAAAACACAAAACAAAACAAAACAAAAACTGAACTATTATGTTCAATTATTTTTGTATCTTGGCTTTCTAGTCTATTCTACTGATCTACTTTTTTTCTTTATTATTTTCTCTAAGATTCTAGACCTTTTGTTCCTCAAAAACTCATTTAATAAAACTGATTTTGCTACATTTTAGTTTAAAAACTAAATTCATGAGATTTTGATCAGCAAAACATGTAATCTTTTAACTAATTTAGGTAGTATCAACATTCTTTTATTATATCGGCACTGTCCAACAATGAACAATGATTACCTTAACAATTATTTGTTTTCCTTTATTTCTTTCAAGAATGCTGCTGAAATTATGTTTATCCTAAGTGTATTCTGTCAGGTTAACTCCCAGATATATTATAGACTTGATTAGTTTCTTTAATAATCCTCAGGGGTCTCATTGCCCTGCAAAAAAATAGTAATCCTCAGGGGTTTTCCACATTGATTTTAGAAGCTGGAGTCTTTTCTGCCTCATCCCCAGCAAACTTCATCAATTTCAATATCTGTGTTCATAACTTTTGTTTTATATACTCCGGTGTCACAATATCTTGACTTCTCAATTCCTACAGTTGGGGTCTTGAACCCTACTTCAGTCATTCAAAGATAAGATCAGGGTACATCTCACTGTCACTTTCTCACCACCCATTAATTCCTCAACCTCTTACAATTTTGCTTCTGTCCCCATCACTCTGATATTGCTCTTTGGCTGCTCTAACATTTGACATTATTGACCTCTTCTTCCTTGTTAAAACTCTTTCCTCCCTTGGTTTCCATGACTGTGTTTTGCTGATTTTCCTGACCATTCTTTCTCAGTCCCCTTACTGGCTCCTCTTTCTTTCCCTTTTCTCTTAATATAGATCAAGTCCTATTCCCCAAGACTGTAATTTATTTCCTTACCATTTTTTTGCTCTCCCTCATTGATCTTATCCATTCCCATAGCTTTAATCATAATTTCTCTTTGAGTGACTCACAAATCTGTGTCTCCAGTCATAACCTTTCCCATAAATTGCAGATTCTCATTAACACTCTATCCCATCAGTACAAAGTTGCAATGACCATTTTTATATGTGGTAGAGTGAAAAGAATACTGGATTGGTAGTTAGAGGAACTGAGTTAAAATCTCAACTCTACCATCACTAGTCATGACTTAGGGAAAGCTATTTCAACCCTTTGGGCCTCAGTTTCCTCACCTATAAAATGGGTGGGTGGGGGGGAGAATAGGTTATTGACTAAATGACCACTAAGATATATTCTTATACTCCTAAGATCTTATGATCTTATGTGCTCCTTCTATGGTTTTTCCTATTTCTATTAATGTTAACACTATTCTCTCATGCACAGAAAAATGTCTGTCTCTTTCCTTTTTTCCTGTTTCTAATCTCTCTCATAAACCAAACAGTCTTCTAGTAGTATAATGGAATGTGTTTGGGATTTGGAGTCAAAGGAGTTGAATTAGGTTAAGCAAGTCACCTAACATCTCTAGGGTTCATCTGTAAAATTAAGGGATGAAATAAGATCATCTCAATTTTCCCTTCCAGTTCTAAGTCCTGTGATTCTGTCCATTTTATCTTTGGAATAGCCATCCTGAACCCTAGTCTAAGTTCTCTTTACCATTCACCTGAAGATTTTTCTATAGATTCTTTACTTGATTTTCCCACCTCTAATCTCTACTCTTTTTATTACATGATTGACCCAGATCTACCTTTATAATGAAGAGGCCTGATCATATTATTCTACTATTCTAATTCCTACAGTGGCACCTATTGGCTCATGTAATAAAGCATAAATTCCACAACCATAAATTCTAACTCAAGGTTGTCTACAATTCAAATTCCTTTTTCAGCCTTGTGTAATGTTACTTCCCTGTAATATACTTGAAGATCCAGCCAAATCAGACAATATATTCAACATGTATTATTTTCCCATCTCTATGTCTTTGTTCATGGTGTTCCTATACCTAGAGTGTTCGCCCCACCATCTTTGCCTATTGAATTCTTACATTTCCTTACCATAATCTATTTTTATTATAGTTATGTGTGTACAAATCTTATCTTGCCAACTAAATTGTCAATTCCTGGAGGAGGGGAGGGTGATGATGGACCATATGTCATTCATATGTGTATGTCCTAGAACCTAGCATACTGCTTTGAATACCATAGGCACTCTAATGGATGTTTGTTAGATTGAGTTAAAGCTTACAAAGACTGGTTTAAATGTCACAACCTTCATTCAGTCTTCCCTGAGGACCCATGTGAAAGTGATCTCTTCTTCCTTTAAAGTCTTATGACATTTTTCTTTGAAGTTCTCTGATGCACTTAGCACACTCTACATTGAAGTTATGTGTGTATGCCTCCTATTTCCTTACTAGTTTGTGAGCTCCTTGAGAGCAAAGATGGAATCTCATTCTTTTTTTTTTTTATATATTTCCCCTACGTCTGGTACAGTGCCTTGAACGTTGTAGGAACCCAAAAATTATTTGTGGAATTCAATGGCTTAATGGAAATGACCACGAAGATAGGGACAGACTGGACCTGATCTCACTGATTAGAATGATGCACTCTGTGTGGAAGGAGTCTGTAGCCCACGGATGCATGTGAGGCGCTCAGTTCATGATTTGCATATTTGTTTATCCAAAACAGCCTGGAAAAGGTAACAAAGCATTGTAGAACCAGAGTTAGCTAAGGCTTCAGTGACCTAATGTTATAGATTTAAGAAGAAAAGAGTTCCATGCATCTAAGTAAATCAGCATAAAACTTATAAAATAAATAAAATTTAAAAATAAAAAACCTACAAAAAACACAGTACAAAAGCTCTACACCATCTACTCTAGCAAACACTCTTTGACATATTTCTCTTGGAAGACGGCTCAGTCGCTATCAGAACTAAGTGTTGCTCTAATGATAGTTCAATAATAGTACACCCTCTTTATATGTTTGTCCTTTGCAAATACTGTCTGACCGAGAGGTCATTTCAATTGAGTCACTGTTTTCAGAACCTAAGACTTCAGGGCTAAAGCCTCAGTCTCCTTTTCCAGAAAGCACCTCCTCCATGCTAGCTCATGGCAAAAGTTCCTCTTCTTTTCACTGGGATCCAAGAACATGACCCACAACCCACCGAGATTCCATGTGGGTTTAAGTTTTTCAGGGACATGGTAAGCAAACGGACATCTCTTTCACGTTGACAGTGTCTCATATGGCCATCTTTCCATAAAACTAATGGAAGCTGTTCCTCCTTTTAAGTAGCCTTTGTACCTGGAGGTTCTTGTTCTCCACCAAATTGGAGAACAGTTCAATCTTGGCTGACACCACTTTGTTTTCCTTACATTTATCCAGTGGATGGGGATTGTTGCTTCTCTTTTTTCTCCTCCCCTAAGTGCCTCAGCTATCTGATTCATCTCTTTTTGGAACATGATCTCAGGTTCTCATGGTATTTACCCACTTCGGCAATGGATCAAACTTAATATACAAGCCAGTGCTTCCCTGCTGGAGCCACATCTGAATCCTGATTGTCTCTTCTGAAGTGCTACAGCCACTCCTTTAGAATGATTAAGAACTTGCCATAAAGATACGCTCTGCCAGTTATGAGTCTCTACCTTCCAACGGAGCCTTGTACACAGTTTCATCATGCCCTCCATGGGAAAGTAATAACAGTACCTAACATTTCCATAGCATTTTAAGGTTGGCAAAACCCTTCACATAGATTTATTTTCTCATTTGATTCTCACGCATATTTTGCATATATTTTCTCATTTAATCCTATGAAATTGGGGGCAGCTAGGTGGTGCAGTGGATAAAGCACCGGCCCTGGATTCAGGAGGACCTGAGTTCAAATCTGGCCTCAGATACTTGACACTTACTAGCTGTGTGACTCTGGGCAAGTCACTTACCCCTCATTGCACCACCAAAAAAAAAATCCTATGAAATTGGTGCTATCATTATACTCATTTTACTAATGAGGAAACTGAGGCCAAGAAAGGTCAAGTGACTTGTCTAGGAGCAAACAGAGAATAAGAGTCTGAGGCAGGTTTTGAACTCAGGTCTTCCTATTTCACAGTTTAGTAACCTATCCTCTATACCCCCTAGTTCCCTAAATCAACCACAGCCCATCTGAGGTGGATTTTTATTGGCTCAGATTATCTTTCCCCACTCAGACTTTTCATTTATAGAACTTAAAAGCTTTTGGTAGATTGCAGGATTATGGATTAAAAAGTGTGAGGGACCCTAGAGATCAAGTGGTTCAGTCTCCTTTCTTTACCCAGGAATTAAGGGACTTACTCATCAAACAGTCAGTGAGTAGCAGCCAGGATTCAAACTTGCATGTGCTTAAGCTGCGATCTGACAGCATGGGCATAAAATACAATTATCTTCATAGTGGTCTTTCTGATTATGCTCATCATGAGTGCTACAAGACAAGGGGACCAAATATCCTATGAAATGCTGTTTCTTGTTTCATTTGAAATTTAAAAAAATAAAGAAACCAATCATGCCAATTCCTTTGTTTATCCAAAGGACAACCTATGAGGCATGCTTCCATTTATCTTCACCTTCCTTTTGCCTTCTGTTTTGTTTATTGTGAGCCCTATAATCGCTAATATGGCTCAGTTCTTCCAGGACTTCTTCAACTTATTGATCATTAGGCAAAGACTTAGAGCATCTCCAGTTAAGATATCTATAATATGTGTGTACGTATGTATATGTATATATATATGTTTATATATACATACACATACACATATACATATATATTCCTTTTCTCTGGCACAGGAGAAGTCAGGGAATCAGTTAATAGTTATTGTTTATCACTCAGTCATCTGAGGTAACCCTGGAGGTGGGTATGGAACCACTATACATGCCTTTAATTTTTTTTTTTTGGTGGGGGCAATGAGGACTTGCCCAGGGTCACACAGCTAGTAAATGTCAAGTGTCTGATGCTGGATTTGAACTCAGGTCCTCCTGAATCCAGGGCCAGTGCTTTATTCACTATGCCACCTAGCTGCCCCCTGCATGCCTTTAATTTTAAACCTCCTAATAAGCAAGGCTCCCATTTCTGTAGTGTCTTCGATGTCCACTACTATCCTTTCTAACTCTACTGTTTTTGTAGGATCACAGAATGAGCCCAGAATGGACCTTAGGAGTCATCAAATCCAATAACCTCTTTTTATGGATGAAGAAATTGAGGCCCAAAGGTGACTTGCCCAAAGTCATATGAATAGTCAACTTGAGTTTGAGCCCAAGTTCTGACTTCAAATGCAGCATTCTTTTCACCATACTATGCTGACCCCTTCTTGGCCATGGAAAAAAGAAAGAGATGGTGCTATTAATTCTCCAGGCCTAGTATCAGTTGGGGCAGCTAGGTGGTGCAGTGGATAGGACACTAAGCCTGGAGTCAGGAAGATCTGAGTTCAAATATGGCCTCAGACACATACTAGCTGTGTGGCCCTGGGCAAGTCACTTAACCCTGTTTGCCTTAGCTTCTCATACAGGAAAATGGGACCATAAAGGAGAAGGAAATGACAAACCAGTATCTTTGCCCAAAAAACCCCATGGGCAATGTCCAGAATAGAGGTGGATATAACTGAACAACATCAGCATTATCAGTTATCTACCTGCTCCTTACAATAATTATAGTATTGTAATATAGGCTTCAGAGTTGGGAGGAACTTTAGTGATCCTCTTGCCCAATCCCTTCATTTTATAGATGAAGAAACTGAGGCCCAGGGAGATTAAGTGACTTCCCCACCCAAGGTTGAGAGACAGTGGAAAGAGTGTTTGTTGCCTGTCAGAGACACAAGATTCAAAGTGCACTTCTCATGTTTAATACCTGTGTGACCCTGGGCAAGTCACTTCACCTTTATGGACCTTAGTTTCCTCATCTGTAAAATGAAGGGGCTTCACTAAATGGCCTCTGGGGTCCTTTCTGACTCTAAATCTGTGATCCTTTGATCCCAAGGTCACAGAACTACTAAGGAGTACAGCCAGGATGAAAAGCTAGGTCTCCCAACTCCCACATCTGGGGCTCACTCCACTCCAGCCTCCTGCGTCCTCAAGCCCTATGTGCTTATATGCTTTATATTTTATAGTCTCCAAAATTAAAGTAACAGATACATTTGGCTTTATGTTGACAACTTTAAGGGGGGGAAAAGTTATGTGAGTATATAATAGCGGGAATACTCTATTAAAGCATACATTGGCAAATAGGATATATTTTCTTTAGAACTTAGTTGATTTTTTGGGAAAAAACCAAAAACCCACAAGCTTGTAAATGATGAAGAAGAAGAACCTTTTATAAAAATTTACCATTCGATGAGCAGTGACTTTGTTTGCTGACAGGCTCTTTTCCATTAAAATGGTGGCCTGCTTATCTCTGTTGCTGCGTTGCTGTTTGCCAGTGTTACTTTAAGGGTCGACTTTCTTTGGGAAAACAATTTGGCCATATAAAGCACTTCAGCTTGTGTTTATCCAAAGTGGAGTGTGAGGACATAGCTTAGGTGTGTATAAACAATTGATTTCATGGGTATTAGGCTGTGGTTCTAGGATTCACCTCTGAGCTCTGCTTGTCTTTGACTCCCTTAGAATCAGAGGCTGTTTATATGCAGAGCCCACTTCCCCCTTTCACCCCCACCCAAATGGCTAGACTGCACTTCTTGCATCTGTTTTCTGTATAAATATTTGGAAACATCCCCCCTTCACTTTTTATCTTTTCACCTGCACACCTGCTTAAACATTTATAAAAGTGGCCAAGAAACCCAATAATCTCCACAACGAGGAGCAGATGCAATTATGCCTCGTGGAAGAGGGGGGAGGGAGGAGGGGAATAAATGATGAGGCTTGGGGAAGGACTGAGGAGGAAAGAAAGGATGACAGCATCAGGTATGTGAACGGATGAAAATGGAGAAGATCCGAAAATATTCTGGGTCCCTCCTCGAATCCAGGCATCCAATTGAGATGTAACCAGCTGGCAAATGGCTTATTAGTCTAATGAATAAGGAAAATATGCATAGACCCTGAGGTTAAAGGTCTGCATGCAGAGTTTCCCCAGTCTCTTGTTAAGCAGACAGACACACATTACGATCAATATGACTTCTGTTCCCACATGGTACCTACCTAAACCAGCTGCCAACAGTCAGCTAATGCAATGCGATCTGGATTTTAAATGTTTCCGTGATTGGCCTGGGATGGAGATGGAGGAAAGACCAAGGCTTGAATCTGGGGGAAATTCCTTAGTTTCCTTCAAAACACAGCTTGGGAGCTACTTCCTACATCAGACCTTCCCTGAGTCTCCAACGTTTTTTCAGTCATTTTAGCCATGTCTAACTCTTAGTGACCCCATTGGAAGTTTTCTTGGCAAGGATACAGGAGTGGTTTGCCATTTCCTTCTCCAGTTCATTTTATAGTTGAGGAAACTGAGGCAAACAAGATTAAGGGACTTGCCCAGGGTCACACAACTAGTGGGAGGTCAGATTTGAGCTCAGGTAGATGGTTCTTCCTGACTCCAGGCCTGGTGCTCTAACCACTGCACCACTTACATTTTTAGTGTTCCCAAAATGTAGAAACTGTGATTTCTGTCTTTGTATATACCCTCAGTAGGTGACTAAAACGTTTGCAGAATTGATGTAAATAATTTGCCAAAAGCAAGCAGACATACCTCATCCCGAGTCGAGTGCTGATGTTGCTGTTGTCACTGTTGTTGTTTTGTTTTAACTTTTAGTCTATAATGAGAGTATTGTGGTTACCCTCCCTTCTCCCAAAAGGTCAAAGGACAGTCATAGATTTTAAGCTAGAAGAGGCCTTAGAGGCCAGCTCACCATTTTACAAATGGGGAAACAGGCATGGAGAGGTTAAGTGACTTTCCAAGTATGACCCAGGTGAGATTTGAACCCAGGACCTCCTGACTCCAAGTCTAGGTCCCTATCCACTTTGTATTATAATGGACACTTGCAACTGCCAAAGCTTTCGCTGATTCAGCTCGGCAGGTAAAGCAGACACCCACCCACACACAAAAAGGTTGCTCATAATTGGATTTGAGTCAATGGGTCTCTCTACAATTAGCAATTTAAGCAAGCAGATGGTTTGACTACAAGATTGTTATTCCTGCCTTGGGGGGCAGGGGGAGGGGAGGGGAGGGGGGGACAGAACTCCAGCTCTCTAACTTGAATGATGCTGGGCTTAAGTAAAGAGAGCTGCCTGCTGGATTCTTTGTTCAGTTGCTTTAGATTTTGCCACAGGCAGCACTTTGAACATCACTTTCTCCTGCTCCAGGGGGAATGCTACCCTGAGGAGAAAGGGAGTTCACTCATTCATTCAACAAATATTTATTGTGGGTCTGTCCTAATGAAGGCACAGTGGGGGGATACAAAGATGTATAAGAAATGGTCTGTGCCCCCAAGGAGCTTACGGGTTGGTAATCAAGCTTTCCACAAGAGAAACTATTAGACAGGCAACATGTAGGATGAGCTGTATAAGTAGTCATTGTTTAATCGTGTCCAACTCTTGGTGACCCTGTGGACCACAGCATGTCATTACTGTCCATGGGGTTTTTTGGCAAAGATGCTGGAATGGTTTGCCATTTCCTTCTCCAGTGGATTAAGGCAAACAGAGGTTAAATGACTTACCTAGGGTCACATGACTAGTTAGTATATAGGGTCAAATTTGAACTCGGGTCTTCCTGACCCCCAGTCCCAGCACTCTATCCACTGTGCCACCTAGTTGCCTCTTGTGTGAGTGGAACAAAGTACCAAAGGAATTCAGTAAAGAGGGAGATCATTTTTGGCAACGGTGAGTAGGGGAGGCTCTATGAAGGAACTTGGCTTTTGAGCTAAGCCTTGAAGGATGGGTGAGATTTGATTTGGAAGATCAGCTAAGATCAGTTTCAGTTTCATCATCTGGAAACCCCTCCCAAGTTGTGAGGATAAAATGAGATTATATTTCTAAAGTGCTTTGCACACCTTAAAGTGACATATGCATGTGAGCTAACATTACGTTCTATTGTTATTTGCTTATTTATCCCAACAGGAATTCATTCTATAGTCAAGAGGAGGTAGTATGGCTAGGGACTGAGGGCGCTGGGAACACTAAGCAGGTGGGCCTTCTCCTAAACAGCCCCATTTTCCTTGGGACCTTTATTGTATCGGTCTCTGTGTCGGGGAGAGGGGAGGTGACTCCAGGGAAGAGAGGAAGCCTGTTTGAAAAAAAGACTTTTCCTGTGAGCATCCCCTTCCTCTGTGGTCCGAGCTGTTTACTTACTGCCTTCTTGGGTTAATGTGGTCACGGCTATGAATCAAATAGATAAGTGCTTTCCAATGAAACAAGCAAATAATCAACAGATACATACTGAGGACCTACTATGTGCACATCTCTTCGCTAAGCTTCTACTTAGTTGATGCTGCTTTGCTGGGAAAACAAGATATGGGCACAAGAAAAAACAGCATGATGGGTAAAGTACCCTGCGATGAGCGTCCTGTCAATGCCACGCCCAGGGGAGAAGGGCATGTGTCAGCAGATATGTAACTGAAGGAACCATCGAGGCCCACCTGGCTGCTTGCACAACTTTGTACAAAGGGAGTCACCCATCCCAACTAGGTCCCCAGCAGCTGAATCAGGACTTTGAGTGCAGCGCCAAAGGGTTGGACGGCCTGTTCTGCTCTCTCAGCATCCATGGCAAGCCCGCATGATAAATGACTGCCTGCTTCCTCACTTCTGTTTGCGAGGTCTCCATAAAAAGCCTATCACGTTCAGCAGCACTGCGGGGCCAGCCCCCAGCCCCCAGCCCCCAGCCCCCAAGGAAGACCGCACTGAGAGCATGATGGATAACAGGGATGGACAGTCTCCAGCTGAAGCTGAAGAGAGAGGAAGGACCGGCCTGGGAAAGTTAAAAGACAGATTTTTTCACGAAAATTGTTTCCAATGTGCCCCCTCTGCTAACCATTATTTCGAAGCTTCCTGAATAGGAACAAATCAGGAAACAGAAGTGGGACTAATAAAAGTTGTGCTGCGGTGCAGCTGTGGGCAGCATTGCGGATCATTAAGAAGACTGTGCTAATGTGGGCTTCTTTCTGATCACTCGGGAACTTGCCTCAAGCTAGTTCATCCTCTATACTCTCCATGGCTTGAGACGTTTTGTGCCCCCCCCCCAAAAAAGGAAACGAGAAACAAAAGGTTGAATGATTTGCTTAAGGCCACTCACTGGCACAACAGTAGGACAAGGATTGAGGCTGGGTTCTTGTTTTTCAGACCCTTCCTCCCCCTGACTTTGGGCCAATCTTCTGATACATTTTCAAACTGAATTGCCAATTTTTCAATTGCTACCACTAGCCACATTAATCCCAGATGCAGGACAAGGTTATGACCAGAGAGGAAATTGGGCAGATCCTTATGTTGATAAATCAGGAGGCATGGTTTACTGGTCAAACCCTAGGTTTGTCCCTCCTTCCATAGACTTTACCAGGGTCCCCACTGTGGGCCAAGAAGTTGTTCCATGGGTACATATATAACCTATATCAGATTGCTTTCTGTCCTGGGGAGGGGGAAGGGAAGGGAGGGAAAGAAAAAAAAAATTGGAACTCAAAATCATATAAAAATAAATGTTGAAAACTATCTTCACATGTAACTGGAAAAAAATAAAATACTATTAAGAATGGGAAAAATATGTTTCATGGGATTCCTTAAGTTATCAATTTACACTGGAATCACAGACATATATATTCCATAGTTCCAACTATGTGTGCAAGAACTAAGGCTATTCTCCATTCCCCTCGCCTCTGTCTAGTTGGCTAATTGGGGGATCTGGCCCTGCTTGGTTTCCTTCTCACCCACACCCACCCATGCCCTCATTCAATAACTTCCAGTGGCTCCCTGTTACCTCCAGGATCAAATATTCAATCTTTTGGTCAAGTCCCTTATAACTTGCCCCCCATTATCTTTTCAGTCTTTTTACAGCTTCCACCCCAGCACATATTCTTTCTTTCTTTCTTTTTTTTTTTTTGTGAGGCAATTAGGGTTAAGTGACTTGTCCAGGGTCACACAGCTAGAGGCCAGATTTGAACTCAGGCCCTCCTGACTCCAGGGCCAGTGCTCTATCCATTGCGCCACCTAGCTGCCCCCCCCCCCCCGCCCCAGCACATATTCTGACCTCTTTGTCATTCTTCCAAACAAGAATCCATCTCCTGACTCCAGACATTTTCACTGGCTGACCTCCTTGACTGGAATGTTCTTCCTCCTCATCTCTGCTTTCTCACTTCCTTTAAGTCTCATGTAAAATCACGTCTTCAACAGGAAGGCTTTCCTGATTCCCTTTACTGCTAGTGCCTTCACTCTCTGTTGATTATCTCCAGTTTATCCTGTATATATCTTGTTCGCTACATCCTTGTTAGCATGCTGTCTACACCATTAGTCTGTGAACTTGAGAGCAGAAACTATTTTTAACCTTTCTTTGTATCCCCGGCACTTAACAGGGTGACTAACACTTTAGTTTGTCATTTAGTTGTTTCTGGTTGCATTAGACTCTTCATGACCCCATTTTGGGTTTTCTTGGCAAAGACACTAGAGTGGTTTTCCAGTTCCTTCTCCAGCTCATTTTACAGATAAGGAAACTTAGGCAAACAGGGTGAAATGACTTGCCTAGGGTCACACTACTAGTAAGTGTCTGAGACCAGATCTGAACCCAAGAATATGAGTTTTCCTGATTCCAGGCCAAGTACTCTATCCACTCCACCACCTAGCTGCCCACCTGACACATAGTGAGTACTTAATAAATAATTATTGACTGACAGGCTGACAAAATGAACTTCATGAGGACAAAAACTAGACCTTGCACAAACTTATCTCCCTTTCAGCCTTGTTCAATGGTTTGCATGCAACAGGTACTTAATAAGTGTTTGCTAAATGAACTTTACCTTTCAGGGTCCGAGTTTTCAACATCTATAAAGTGACAGAGTCATCTAGAGTCCCTGCTAGATTGAAATCTTATGGTGCTATGAGTACCCATGGCTCCATTCCTCTTTCCTTACAAAGCATTCTGGCCCTTCTGGGCATACTTACTTCTGGCTGGCCTCCTATGGCAAGGAGTAATGTGTGGTTCCCTGGGCATTTGTGGCAGTGCCTAGAATGCTTTGTCAGATAATAACTCTGTCCTTTAACTGGGTCTATTTTGACAAATGCCATTGTAAGCTTTTCTCCTAAATTGTAAATGGGTAGCACAGAAGTAGCATGGATTGGAGTCCCAATTCCCTTTTGTGAGTCAGTTATCTTCATTATCTATGAAATATTAATTATAATATTTTCTCTATCTGTTTCACAGAGTTGTGAGGATCAAATGAAAGAATATAAAATGCTTTAAAACCAAGCACAAGCTATTATCATCATCATTTCTCCTCTTTTTCTATAGAGTTTAGATAGAAATGTTCTTAGGATAAGTCACTCTCCTGGTATTATTTCTTTGTATTTCAACAGAATATTAAGAGATCGATAAATTATCTGCTTTTTATAGTCAAATAAAATGTCAGGATATAATCTCTTCCTCTTAAGGTTCGCTGAAAGCACCTACAATATAAACGCTGTTGTTGTTTGTCTTTCATTCTCAAAGAGAATCATGACATCGGGAGGTGATGTCTTGACTTGCACTGAATTGAATTTAAATGAGGGAGGATTGTGCAAGGTCACCAACCTCACTCTCTCCTCCAGAGCCATCTGGGTCCAGTGGCAAGATATACATCAGGATAACTGGAGATGGCCCGGGATGTTTTAAGGCAATTGGGGTTAAGCGACTTGCCCAGGGTCACACAGGTAGTTAGTGTCTGTGGTGAGATTTGAACTCAGGTTCCCCTGACTGAAAGGTCAGTGCTCTATCCACTGTACCACCAAGCTGCCCTAGTATAAACACAATAGCAAAAAGAGCAACAGGAATGATAAGTACCTCATTTAGGTCACATTCGATCTCCTCTGATAGACTTCCATATTTTGAAAGGGTTTTTTGTTGTTGTTGTTGTTGTTTGTTTGTTTGTTCCAGGTTACTTGGCCCTAAAAAGCAGTGGTGTGCAGGTAAATGTTTAACAACCAGATTTGGGCGGGGGGGGGGGGGGTGTTAGGGGAAAATAAGTAGGACGAGCTTTTAAATTTAAGCTACATTATTAACCTTTATCTGTTACTTTCTTAAATCTAGACAATTAACAAAATAACCAATCAAGCCCTGATTTGTAACATTTGTGATTTCTGAGGTATAAATGCTCCCACTGAACATTCAACAATCATCTTTAACAAACCAGTTCAAGCTAGCTCCAACACACTCCTACTTAGGAGTAATATACATGGCAACATCTACTAAAAACACTGTTCTTATGTTTTAAAGAATCAATGTTTTAACTAGACAATTGTGGGAAACAATTCAGTTTGAGATAATGCGCTCATTCCAGTAGTTTGTTGACTTGGTTCTCCGGGATACATTGAAGTCTGTAAGTGGATTTATTATCTGTTAGTCTATGAAAGACAAGCATGCTTCTAATGTATAATTCTAGTCAACACAACGTGTCTTATTAGGCCTTCAGTAGATGGTATATTTTTTAGTGGTAATATGTACAATCTGCATTAATCACTAAGGGCAGGTTCCTTAAGGATCACCCTTCTGTAATTTCTGGTGACAATGGTCTGATCCTGAGTAGCCATTATAATCCCTCTTCATTTTCACCAAAAACCCTCCAAAAACCCCAAAGGAAACAAACCAAAAAAAGAAATCCTCCCCCCCCCTCCCCCCAACAAACAAACAAAACCCCATCTGATTCGATCATTTGTTTGACATTTCTTTGTCAACATAAAGTAAACCAAGTTCATGCAGATGATACTCATGGAGACTTTTGATTCCAGTTTGGAATTCTAGCTATCTCACTGTCTACGTCTGGAAGTAAACTACTATAGGTTGCATTTAATAAGTAAATCATCCTTTATTATTGCTCAGTGAAGAGATTTTTGCTTGTTCCAGAAATATTTCTATAGCTTTTTTTTTTTTACCGGTTTATTATATTATCCAAGCTCAGAAGGGACTCAGGTAAGCAGGACAACTGGGTTAGCACCACGGTAAATTTAATGTTTCAATAATCAGTGGTACCGTGGATAGAGTGTCAGTTCTGGAGTCTGAAAGACTCATCTTCATGAGTTCAAATACGACCTCAGATACTTACTGGCTGTGTAACCCTGGGCAAGTCACTTAACTCTGCCTTCATTTCTTCATCTGTAAAATGAGCTAGAGAAGGGAATGGCAAACTACTCCAGTATCTATGCCAGGAATATCCTAAATGGGGTCATGAAGAGTTGGACACAACTGAAAATGACTGAACAACAGCAACAAATTTAAAATATTCTTAAAAAGAAAAACAAGTATATAATGGAAGGTCACAATTTCATCTATAACCCTCTTTTCTCCTTTGTGTATTGGTTATTTGTGGCTGTTTTATTTCATAATACAAAAGTAGTTTTTAAAAAAGAAAACCTGATTTTTAGAGTATTGCTGTGCCTCGAGGTCATCATTGTAGGCATCATTTATCACTTTGGGATGTTTATGATTGAGAAATTTCTTGTTAAAAAACTTTTAAGTAGATTTTTACTAATATATTTTGATTTTTGCCTCACCTGTTTTTGTAGTATTTGACATGTGTTCTTAGGAGAATACATTACTAGCTCCACCTTTCTTCCTATGGTTTTCACCATGGCCACAGCTACCACATATACTCTATGTGCAGGTCCTGAGGTTTTTATAATTCTTGTCCAATATCTTGGGGCAATACATCTCTTTGTTCATAATGACCATGCAGATACCATCTTTTTCAAAGGATTCTTCTTTCATACATCAGTCTGCTAGTTGGATTTCATCCCATCCAACATTAAAGAGGGTTTTCCCCCCTCCTTTTCAAAGTCATTTGAGACATCATTATTGGTTTTGTCATCTCTTTTGTTATTAGACATCATTTTTGGAGTTCATAGTAAGCAAAGATTTTTAGATGCCCAACTTTCCCTCTTTGGATTTTAGTAGCACTTTTGTGCTCTCTCCTATTCTGTCTAATAAAGGCTTACTTATGATTGCCCTGCACTGTGGTAGCTGTATGACAGATTTGAGCGTAGTTTTGATATTGTTATTCAGGCATTTTCAGCTGTATCCAATTCTTCATGACCCCATTTGGGGTTTTCCTGGCAGAGATACTAGAGTGGTTTGTCTTTTACTTCTCCATATAATTTTACAGAGAAGGAAACTGAGGCAAATAGGGTTAAGTGACTTGCCCAGGGTCACCCAGCTAGTCTGAGGCCAGATTTGAATTCAGGAAGATGAGTCTTCCTGCCTCCAGGCCTAGCTCTCTATCCACTGTGCCACCCGGCTGCCTTTGTACCTTTGATAAAAAGCAGCACGTAGCACTGCTTATACCATAAAAATCTGTTTACAATTGTATTATGGTATGGTACTAACACATAATGAGAACATTCATGTCTTCAGGCTATTTCATGCATACTTGTGGTTTGCTCTCTTTATTGGTAAGTACCATCTGTACCAAAGCATTTCCAACAGATGGGATATTAGTATTACTTATTCATTCTGATGTATCTGGCTCAGGAAAGCCAGGTGATACAGTGGTTAGAGATCTGGGCCTGCAGTCAGGAAGGACTGAGTTCAAAAATGACCTTAGGTATTTCCTAAAGAAGTCACTTAATTCCCATCTGCCTCAGTTTCTTCAACTGTAAAATTAGGATAATAACAGCATCTACTTCGCAGTGTTGTTGTGGGGATCACTGTGCTTAGCACAGTGCCTGGCTCATACTAGGAGCTAAATAAGTCATTGTTTCCTCCCTGTCTTGCCCTCTTGAAGAAGCAGAACATGAAAAAGTGTTCCAAGGTCCACTCTGTCAAACTGGTCGCCCTAACAGTGCCACATGGCACCAGCACACAACCATGTATCTCCCTAACATTTCTTAGATTCATAGGAACTATGACCTCACACTAGCTGAGCTGCTTACTCATTCAATGCTATCTCTGCTGTCCAACTGGCTAGAACTTCAGGATTCCTTGCAATTACCATAGCAGCCTCAGCACCCCCAGAGACTTCACTGCATATTTCCCTTACTTTTACATTGTACCCCCTCACAATATGGACCACAACATGGGTTGAGTTTGGAGAGGGTCATCATCATTATTATCATCACCAAGATTGCTTACTAGTTTTTGTCTCATGAAAAGGAAATGGCATCTTATGTAGTTTGGCATAAGGCAGTTGGTGGCATAGTGAATGGAAGCACAGGGCCTGTAGTCAGGAAGACCTCACTTCAAATCCAGCCTCTAAGACTTGCTAGCTAGGTGACCTTTGGCAAGTCACTTTGCCTCTGTTTTGCCTCAGTTTCCTCATCTATAAAATGAGGATAATAATAGCACCTACCTCCCAAGGTTTGTATGAGGATCAAATGAGATAAAATTAGTAAAGTGCCTGGTATATACTAATCACTACATAAATGCTAGCTATTACTGTTGTGGTGGTGGTGGCGATAGTGATGATGGTGGTGGTCATGGTGGTGGTGGTGGTGATGATGATGGAACTGAAATGACCAATGCTATCACCTGGAGATGTAGAACTTGAATCTTCAGATATTCTATGACCTTTGGGTGATTGGTCGAGCTATCATGGAGAAACTCAGAAGCCCTTTGGAGTTTTTCTGAAGGACTTCTTCATTCTATCAAGTACTTTAAAAATACTGTTATCCACATGGCACTGTTTAGAAATAATTACTATATGTTTTAGTTACTGATTGTTTTGTATAAATAAATAATATAAATTGTATGTAGCTTATATATGTAACTATATATATAAACTATCTATCTATCTATCTAGTTTACTGGTATAAATAATTTGCATTCCGGATTAGTTTTGCTGGCATTTATGTCAGCCCACAGGGGACTCTAAGGCAACCTGACACATGAAGAAAGAGATCCCCACCTTTCTTTACCTTCCATGTCAGTCATGGGCTAGCCTATATCTTCACTGCTTCTATCCATGGTTCCAAGGACCTAATTTTGATGCTGTGATACTCTTCCCTCAGATTTAGGCCCCTCCTATTCATTAAGACCAGTTTTTTCCATGATATCTTAATACCCCAAACTCTGGTATAGCCTCTGGTCTCGGTGTCCATGTGTTCTGACACTCGTTTTTTGTAATACAAGCAATCCAGAAAATACCAAGTTTTCATTATGCAGTGAGAACTGAGCCAAGGCACAAAACCGAAGGAGCAGGACTGCTGAACATAAAGGGCTGGGGCCATAGTCTAGAGACAATTTCAAACAGGATGCCTTAGAACACAGAGAAAGATTAATAGAACTAACCCACGAAGGTAGGACAGTTGAGGTTCACAAGGCAGCATGAAGGAACAATTCTAGCTTGAGATTCTGCCATATATGTCAAAATTCCAGGCTTTTCTCTCTTTAATAGACATTATGCTGCTTTTTAACTGTTCATATAGTTAAGATAATGAAGTCATTGTGTTATTGAAAGGACACTACTTGGAGTCAGAAGATCTGGGTTTGAATTCTGACTTTGAAAATTACTAGCTGGGGGGGTGGCATCTAGGTGGCACAGTAGATAAAGCATCTGGATTCAGGAGGACCTGAGTTCAAATCTGACCCCAGACACTTGACACTTACTAGCTGTGTAAGCCTAGGCAAGTCACTTGACCCCTCATTGCTCTGCCAAAAAGAGAAAAGAAAATCATATGCCTTTGGACAAACTCTTAAGTGAATACTTTTAAAGGAAACATGATATATACACATGTGTGTACATAATACGCCATATGTATACATATGTGTACACATAAATACTTATAAAATAAATATAACAAGAATATTCAACCTATTAGTAGAAATTCCTAAATTACTGAGTTAGAGGATTATATTATATATTAACAGCATATAATATGAATGTATCATACATATTATATATTTATATTTATATAATGTAACATGCATTAAGTAGTGTAACTGTAGATCTCAGAAGCGCAGGAATTTCTACTAAATCAGGAGATGGCAAGCAGTATAAGATACACCCTGTTAGCATTGATCCAAAGCCAAGTCGACAAGGTCAGCAAAGTTTTTAGTTGCAGGAAGTCATCTATTTTTAATATTGCAAATGCTTTCCTGTTTTTCTTTATTCATTACTTAAGGCTCGCCAGTCCAAGTGTTTGTTTGAATTCTTTTATTTCTTTCTTTTTTAAAGTTTTCAACTTTGGACATGCCCTGTTATTTCCAGAAAGCAAAAGCTTTCCCTTTGTTTCATGGGACGTGGTGGAGTGGAGGCAGTTGGCTCTGGGAGAGGGATGTTTATCTCTTGTGATCATGATACTAACTTCACCTGAAACATGAAGGTCCCAGCATTTGCTATTCCTGTTGGAAGGGCTCGAAGTTAGACTAGTTGACTGAATGAAGAGGGAGTCCCAGGGGGATTCTTCCACTTAGGAACTTGACTTTCACACATTCTTGGTGTGAGAAAGGGCAAAGGAGAGGAAGTAAAACCAGGGTGTGCCTGTGAGCAGGCCCAGAGAGCTGAGAATGCAGAGAACACACCGAAAATCCAGTGCCCACCCCTTGGGAAGCTGGAGGGAGACATTCCTCTCATGCCCAGAGTAGCCCAAGCCCCTCCTGGATGCATTTTTCTGCCTGGCTTTCTGTTATTCTGCAGTGGTTTTGTCCTTTCCAAATTCTGAGAATCCAAGGCTTCAGCAACATTTTGGCTCCAACTTCACACTGGACCATTTTCTCTTTTTCTCTTTTATTTTTTTTTTCAAGAGCACAGTCTGTGAAGACATGGATTGGTATTGCTGCCATGATAATGATGACTGCTGGGTCCTTTCCATATCACCCTACTTTCCCAAACCACTTTCAAACATTAACTGATGAATCCAGATGCCTTCCCACAAACAGCCAGTGCCAACACTACCTTTGCCTATCCCTGCCCCTCCAAATCTGGGAATATTCCAAGGTTAAGTGATTCACTCTAGGTCAGGGTGCAAGCCTAGTAAAGGCCTCTGGCCTCCAGTGTTAAGCTCAGGGCAGGACTTATTTTTTAAGAAAACAATAGCAACAGCAAAACATTCCATGTTATTGCCACTAAGATTAGCACTTTTAGTCTGAGGAATTCAAAGCACTCGGCAGATTTCACTAAGTCTCCCAAGATCCCTTGAAACCTATTAGACAAGCAGAGCCAGCCATTATGAAAAAAACACCCCTGTTAACCCTGGCCCTGTGGCACCCCATGACCCTGGACCAATATACCTTGTCCCTCCCCCTCCCCCTGGATTTGAAGGCCTTCCAATCTCTAGGGCATGCTGTCTCCCACCCAGTGCCGCATCCCCTTCCCTTTTCCTGCTAATTTAAGGAGCCAGTAGTCCTGGCCCTTTTTAGAGTGAGAGGAATCTCAGGAGTCTCAAGGGGCTCCATGTTCCCCACAATTTCTTTGCTGTAAATGGGTGTCCTATGCATAGTCAGACATGAGGGTAACAGAGAAAACTGGATTCAAATCCTGCCTCAGACACTTACTAGTCATGTGACCCTGGCCAAGTCACTCAACCCTGTTTGCCTCAGTTTCCTCATCTGTCGGATGAGCTAGAAAAGGAAATGGCAAATATCTCCAGTATCTTTGCCAAGAAAACCCTAAAATTCAGTCAGATAGAATCGGACAAAACTGAAAAAATGACTGGACAACAACCAAAATGTGAAGACTTCCTAAAATGAAGGAGTCGGTTTCAGGGACCTCCAAGCTCCTTCCAACTTTGATCCTAGGATAAGCTCAGAAGCAGAGGAGCCTCAATGCCCAGTCAGCCTTGCTAAAAATAAAAGTTGGTTTCATCTCTGCCGCTGACTCCTCCACTCATTCCTCATTCATGAAATGAGTTCATTTTGTTTCCTAAAAGATCCAGAGAGCCAATTATTATGGGTAGGAGCATAGAGAAGTCCATGAGCATGTGTTGGGATTTTTTTCTTTACTTTTCTTATTTTGTTAGCAGGGACATAATTAACCAGCCCAAAGCAAGGTTCTATTGCCTCTAGGGTATAAAGGAGTTCAATGGATTTAATGTTCCCCTTCACTTCACTGGCGTTTCCAGAGCTGCTAGATGGATACACTCCAACACTACTCTTTCCTTAAATCCTTCACTTTCACTAGCAGTCAAATCCTGCTTGCGTCACTTCTCCCCCCAGCCCTGAAGAGCAGAACCCCCAAAATCCAAACAAACAAACCCACAAAGTTTACAGTGAATCATTAATCAGGCTTTCTGTGGAAATAGTCTACTGTGAATAAGGAACATATGCAAAGGCTCTTGGGAAGTCAAGCCTTATCAAGGCACAAAATATTTAATAAACAATTATTATTTGATAAGCAATTATTATTTTGGAATGGACCTGTGATTTCACTGGGAACTCTTCACAAGGAAGCTTCTTGTACTGATGCAGAGCACGATTGATAGTCAGCTTATATTGTTAGAGGATCGTCTAGAACACTGGATGGTTAAATGATTGGCCAAGGTCACATGGTATGTGGCAGAGGCAGTGCTTGAATCTAGGATTCCTCACTCTCTTCATCCTCATCCCCAACACTGTCGTCGTCATTGTCAACATCATCACTGTCATCGTCATCACTGGCTGAGGATACGAGACTTCAGCAAGATTTGGGCTCCCACTACATCCTAGACCATTTTTTCTAATTGTCAGGACCACAGTCTGTGAAGACATGCCAGCATCACTGTCATCACCATCATGGCAATAATTCCATTCAACAAACATTTATCAACCACATATGAAGGGTGCAGTACTATACTAACTGTTGAGAGATACACAAATGGGGCAGCTAGGGGGCGCAGTGGATAGAGCACCCGCCCTGGAGTCAGGAGGACCTGAGTTCAAATCCGGCCTCAGACACTTACCACTTACTAGCTGTGTGACCCTGGGCAAGTCACTTAACCCCAATTGCCTCACTAAAAAGAAAAAAAAGAGAGAGATACACAATGATACAAAATGATAATGTTTATTTTCTTGAGAAGTTAATATTTTACTGAGGTGGAAGAAGGGGATACAATATGTCCAAAGACAGGAATAACACAAGGTAGATAGTAACAACTCAGGGCAGCTAGGTGGTGCAGCGGATAGCGTGCTGGGCCTGGAGTCAGAGAGACTCATCTTCCTGAGACTGAATCTAGCCTCAGATAACTAGCTTGTGTGACCCTGGGCAAGTCACTTAACCCTATTTCTTCATCTGTAAAATGAGCTAGAGAAGGAAATGGCAAACTACTCCAGTATCTTTTCCAAGAAAACCTCAAATGGGGGCATGAGGAGTTGGCCATGACTGAATGATGAGACAGTAATGGGGGCCCAGGAAACATCCAGAAAAAATAGCCTAGGAAAAATTGAATAAAGAGAGAGAACGCTTAGAGGGAGAAGGATAAGGGGAGCCTTCATGATGGAAAGGGTTGAGCATTGACTTAGGGGTGAGAAAGTCAACTCTAGCTAGGAGGTTAGCAGTGAATGGGAAGAGATATACAGGATGATAGTTTGGGGGGTGGTAGGATTAAAAGAAAGGGTTTTGGGTTTTTTAAGGGTAGTTAAGATATGAGTATGTTTGTGGGCAGTAGGCATGTAGCCAAGTAGAGAAGGAGAATGTGATGAAAGTGGGAATGATTAATGAGGCAAGTTCCTAAAATATGTGGGAAAGGCTTGATCAAGGGTCCAAATGTAAGGTCCTTAGCAAGAAGAAGGACCTTGTCAGAGGCATGCATTGAATGTTCACCTTTTTCCATTTTTATAAGTAGAAGTAAAAACAGGAGACAGGTGACTCTTGAAAATAGCTTGTTGGAGATGTTCTATGTGTAGACAGCACATGCAGTCAAGGCTCAGTTATATATATATATATATATATATATATATATATATATATTAATGGAAAGGAGGAATTTATTTTGAAGAATTTTTAAAATAACATGAATATATATCTATAAATAGACATGCAGATAGATATGTGGATAGGTGGGTAGATAGATAGATAGATGCACATAACAATGGTGTGCTAGAGATGGTTCCTACTGAGGGAGCCTGTTGTTAAATTTTCATCATGAGCATTTATACTTTAGCAAACCCATAAATCAGGGCTTAATTTATTATTTTATTGATTTGTCAATTATTAATTATCCAGACTTATGAAAGTTTTAATAATGTAGATTAAACTGAGTGTGTCTGCAGTATATTTTCCCCCAAAGGACTGGTTTTTAAACACTTACCAGCACACTCCTGCTAGTGTGTAGTGTGTAGGTATGTACGTATGGTTATATTTCTATACCCCAAACATATTTACCTGCCTAATTTGGGTGGGGCAGGGGGAGAGAGGGGAATAGAGAGTGAAATTAATTTGGACTCCAGTTCCCATCTTTCTCCCAAGCTCTATATCGCTAACTAATTACTAGATCTATCCCGATGGATGACCTATTGGCACCTCATATTAAACTTTTCCAATACTCAACTCATCATTTCCCTCCAAACCCAGTTACTGTTCCCGACTTCATCACATCTCTTAATTCACTTCCATTTAGTTCACTTCAGTGAACATTTTATTAAGTGCCTACTCAATGCAGGTAGGGGCAGCTAGGTGGTGCAGTGGATAGAGCCCTGGGGTCAGGAGGACCTGAGTTCAAATCTCACCTCAGACATTACTAGCTGTGTGACCCTGGGCAAGTCACTTAACCCCAATTGCCTTAAACATCCATGACCATCTCCAGTCATCCTAATATATAACTTACCACTGGACCTAGATGGCTCTTGAGGAGAGAGTGAGGCTGGTGACTTTGCACAGCCCTCCCTCACTTAAATCCAATTCAGTACAAGTCATGACATCACTGATTTCATGGTCTGCTTTGAGAATGAAGGACAAACAACAACAACAACAACAACAACAACAACAACAACAACAACAACAACAACAACCTAATGCAGGCACTGGGAATACAAAAAATCAAAATGAAAACATTCCCTGATCTCAAAGACCTTCCATTTAGTATTGAGTGGGGGGAACATATACAAAAATAATCAAATACAAAAACATATGAAGTAATTTTGGGTAAGAAAAACACTAATGACAGAGAGGATCAGGAAAGATCACTATAGGAGGTGGCACTTGAGTTGAACTAGGCCAAAGTGAGGAAGAAGAGCCTTTGGGGAATAGGCCTGTGCAAAGCTACAGAGATGGAAATGTCATATATGAAGAAAAGCAGGTGAGCCAGTTTGGCTAAAATACCATGCATGAGAAGAGCTAAGTCATTCATAGTTGATAATCGCCCAATGTGTTTATTACTGTGTATAATGCTCTCTTGTACTGCTCATTTCACTTTGCATCAGTTCATGTAAGTCTTTCCAGACTTTTCTGAAATCCATCTGCTTGTCACTTCTTAAAGCACAATAGTATTCCATTACAATTGTGTACCACAACTTGTTCAGTCATTCTCCAATTGATGGACACCCCCTCAATTTCCAATTCTTTGCCACCACAAAAAGAGCTGCTATAAATTTTTTTTTGCTATAAACATTTTTTGTGCATGTAGATCCTTTCCCCTTTTTAATGGTCTCTTTGGGAATAACTTAGCTCTTCTCAGCAATACAATGATCCAAGACAATTCCATAGGACTCATGATGGAAAATGCTCTCCATATCCAGAGAAAGAACTGATATAGTCTGAGTGCAGATTGAAGCATACTATTTTTACTTTGTTTTTGTGGGGTTTTCCCTTTTGGTCTGTTTCTTCTCTTACAACATGACTAATATGTAAATATGTTTACATGATTGTACGTATATAACTGAAATTGAATTGCTTACCATTTTAAGGAGGGGGGACGAGGAGGGAGACAATTTGAAACTCAAAATTTTTCTTAAATGAATGTTAAAAATTGTCTTTGTATAAAATTGGAAAAAATATGATTAAAATACCATGCATGATAGACAGCAAGGAGAAATAAGACCGGCAAGATAGACCGGAGCTAGAAGGGCTTTACATGCTAGACAGAGAAGTTGGTATTTTGTCCTACATGGAAAAAATAGGACAGGTAAATGTGGGAATTCCATTCACCCCCATCACACAGCTCAAAACCTCCATTTCATTTTCCTCCCCCCTTATCCCTCTGTATCTAACCAGAGACCAAAAGTCCTGTCAATTCTACCTTCTCAGTCCCTCTCATATTTGGTTTTTCTTTCTTATTCAGCTGTTCTCAAAGGGCTAAAGGATGGCAAATTTCAACAACTTAGCTGAAAATGGCCTGGATCTTTAGTCAGGAGACCTGGATTCTAGACTCTAGTTTGAAACAAATTGTGGGCCTTTTCCTCCTATGAAATACATGGAGGTTAGATGAGGTCATCTCTACAATTCTTCCCAGTTTGAGACTTGTTTGACTCCACTTCAACTGGACCATAATTTCAGCATAAGGATGAACACTCAAACGATATGAATATGAAAAAATGAAATGATATGAACAAATCAATACTCACCACTCAAAACCTGAAAAAGGTTTTGCTGTCAATAAATACATAAAAAAGTCAGGAATGGAGCCAGGCTGGGGGAAGATGTTCCTTTGCCATTTTCCCTTTCATTCATTTATTTGCATGTAAAAGAGAAAAGAGCTCTGGAGTTGAAAAACTGGGGGCCCCTGAACCCCAAAGCTTTTTATAGCTTTCTGGAAGAGTAGCCTCTGTATGGAGCACAACTAGATATAGTTTAGCTATTGGAAATTAAACAAAGAGCAATACGTTCACCTCTACTATTAGTCAGAGAATACAATTCGCTCAAAGCAAGACATTTAATGAAAAGGTAGAGTACGGATCATAAGATCATGGATTTAGAGCTAGAAGTGACCTTTAAGACCACTGAGTCCAACCCCTAATTTTACAGATGAATTCTATGTCTTGAGCACTAAGTCTTATTAACTCTAAGTCTCAGAGATCTGGACATAAAATTCAAAAATAGCCTGAGGGCACTAGCTAGTTGGGAAGGGTTCTGTTCTATGTTCCAGAAAGCTTGGGGCAAGGGCTCTTATTCTGGAGAAGGGGTATCTTTTAGTCAAATCTCTAGAACAGACAGAGCATTCCTCATAGGGAAAAAATGGCTAGAAAAGTTTCCCTCTCCGCTCCCCTCCAGAAAGTGTTTTCCCTAGTCCAGTGACTGAATCCATTTGGGGCTCTTGTTTTCCAAAAGAGCTACAGAAAGCCTTGGGGATTTAAACTAAAAGAGCATGGCAAAATCTATTATCCCTGTGAGGAAGAAATGCATCCCAGCTAGGGAAGGAGAAAAAAAAGAAGGAAGGAAGGAAGGAAGGAAGGAAATTGAATGTTGTGTAATTATAATAACCAATCTTGTCCCTAAAGGAGAGATGAGAAAATGTACCTCCCTTCCTTCTTTGCAGAAGGGAGGAAAGAAGGGACTAAGGGTGTGGAATACTGCATATACAATACTTGGTCTCAGAATTATTTGGCATCTTGGTTGATTTTGTTGAATGACCTTTTTTCTCTTTTTTTATTCTTTATTCTCTGGGTAGAGGAGAGACTAAGGCTATGTTGGAAAATTACATTTTTAAAAATCAAATACAAATTTTAGGTAATATTTAAATATAATGAAATAGCAAGCTACCAGATGCCCAAACTCTCTTCCTTGGATGTAGAGTGGAGATGGAGGAGTGACCAGCAGCTTTTCCTCATCTCTCCACTTAGAGGAGTTCCTGTACTGGCCACCAAAACTATCTTGGAACGAAAAGCCATTGTTTACAATTTAGTGTATCTCAGTAAAAGGCTCTATTTTGTCCATGGTTACAAGCCAAAGTACAGAGAAATACTGGTTGGTCCTCTGAGAAGGGAAGTCGCTCTGGGCCAAATGGGCACCAGAATATGAGCCATTTCCTTATAGATACTATAGTTTACAAGAAATACACAGTCATGCTGCATCAGCCATTGGCCTTGGGGGCAGTTTATTGTGTTCTAGGAGAAGGGACAAAGTCTTCATTGGCCTTGGATTCTGAGGCAGATCAAATCAACAAGATCAGATCAAGAAGCATTCATAAAGTGCTCACTATGTGTCAGGCACTGTGCTAAAGAACTGGATGTACAAAGAAATGCAAAAAGACTACCGGGTCATTTAGTTGTTCTTATATAAGGACTAGGGTAGAGGAGATTAGATTGCAAGCACCAAGAGGGCAGGGACTGTCTTTTGTCTTTGTATCCCTACAACTGAACACAGTGCCAAACACATAGTAGGTGATGAAATAGAGGCTTGTTCTAAGATGGCACTGCAAAGGAAGGAAAATATAGAGTGCCAACACTGAACATTTTTGTCCATGGAAGCCAGCAGCCTAGGCTTTCCAACTTCCCCTGTGGGTGCAGTGTCTACCCTTCTTCCTCTTCCCTGACATTGGAGGGAGCTATTTTTCCTGCTTTCTCTGGTTACAGTTTGTAGAGACTGCTTCATGAGCAAAAAGTCCTCATTATGATTCTGTACCCAAAAGATATTTGTTAAATGAATGAATGATACACTGGTTGGAAATAGGGTAAGCTCAGGAATGTGTTAATGTCCAGAGTATTAAAAGATGTCTCAGTATTCTAATGTTGTGGCCAATTAACATGACTTTGTTCCATCTTTTCCTTATTCACATTAACAAAATGTAACAATATATACATATGTAAAATATAACAAAATATACCATTCACAGGCTGAAAAAATATCCTTGAGAAGGGTCAGGACAGAGAGAATTACTATTACATCATTAAGAAGTTCAAAGTTTGGATTTTTAAATCTAAAACACTTCCCTTGCATTTTGATTCATCTAAGCAGAAAACACCCAGCATTTGGCTACTGTAGACTATTGCGTCATCTTATAAGATGTAACAAAAATGATCAGCCACAAAAGAATCAAAACTGAAGGTGGTATGATAAAGAGCAAATTTAGCCCCAAAGAAAACCTATGAGAAGATCCCCTCTCTTACCTGCCTCTTCTCAAGTAAGAGTCTACCAATGTTGAACAATGTTAGACTTTTTTCAATGTGTTCATTGGTTTTGCTAAATATTTTTTCTTCATCTTCTTCTTTCTCCCCCACCCCCATCCCTTTTAAAATTCTTTGTTAAGGATGGGAGGAGATGAACACAGGGGGAAATCTAGGCAATATAAAAACAAAAGATGCCAGTAAAGATCTATTAAAAAACAAAAATGGCAACAATAAATTAGGGTAAAGGGGAGGAAATTTACAGAATTTTAGGATTTGCAGACACTGAACCTGAGTTCCAAGTCACGGAGCTCCCTAGTACTAGAGTGCCTCTTGCAGGACAACCAAAGAACTTGAAAAGGGAAAAAAAGAAAGCAACAAAGTGAGTGGGATCAAGAAGGAAGGGTAGGTGACAAAATCCCCTGAGGGAATACTGACTACCTGATGAAACTTGAATGGCTTCCCAGTTGACCAAGGGACAAAGTAGCATGATGACAGACTGCCCTAGGATCTGGAAGTCTTTCCTAACCCCTCTTAATTCGAGTACCTTCCCTCTATTTATTATTTCCTATTCATCCTGTGGGCAGCTAGCTAGGTGGCATAGTAGATAGAGTGCCTGCCCTGGAGTCAGGAAGACCTGAGTTAAAATCTAGCCTCATACTAGCTGTTTGACCTTGGGCAAGTCACTTAACCCTGTTTGCCTTAGTTTCTTCAACTGTAAAATGAGCTGGAGAAGGAAATGGCAAACCATGGGGTCATGAAGAGTCAGACATGACTCAACAACAAATTTATCCTGTATATACCTTGTTTGTATACATTTGGGTTTTTTTTAAATAAGTTTCTCCTTTTAAAAATGTGGCAAATTTAATTTAATTTAATTTTTCTTTTGAGACAATCAGGGTTAAATTACTTTCCCAGGGTCACACAGCTAATAAGTGTCTGAGGTCCGATTTGAACTCAGGTCCTCCCGACTTCAAGTCCAGTGCTCTATCCACTGCATATATAATAACCTGTTTGTATGTATTCATTTGCATGTTGTCTTCCCCATTAGATTGTAAGCTCCTTCAGGACAGGGATTGTCTTTTCCCTCTTTTTTATCTCCATCACTTAGCACAGTGCCTGGAGCATGGGAAGTGCTTAATAAATGTTGGTTGACTGATTGGAACCCAAATCAATGAACCAAAGGATTGTCTTCTTATGTGGGCTTTGTGGAAAGATCAGACACCCAGCAGTCATTTCTGCCTCCCTAGCACAGGCTGCAGGGCCACTTTGGATACACAGGAGGTCAGCATGAGCAACAAGGCCAAAATGACTTAAACACAAGACCCAAGATTAGTCTGGACCTATGGTTTCATGGGTGAGCAAACTCCCAGTGAAGAAATTCCCTCTGCTAATGCAGATCGACAACTGCTCTGCAATTTGTAATCATAGATTAGCGCTAGATGGGATGGTCATCCAAAGCACTCATTTTATATGAGGAAACTGAAGTTGAGGCAGATGAAGTGACTTGCCCAGAGTCGCACAGTTCATAGGAACATCTGAGATGGGAGTCAGACTCGCATCTTCCTCTCCAAGACTACTCAATCTGCTATATTGACCTTCAAGAGTTGCTGTGACCAAAATAATTCATCAATCACTGGTCACCCTGGTGATGAACCTTTCTGAATTTGGGCATGTTGGTCCTCAAGAAAAGCCTTTCTAGCTTCATAGAATCTGCCAGAACTTGGACTCTGGAGAGTTAGCTTTCAAGGATGTGGGGGTCAGCAAGACTCAAATTCAAATCTGACCCTAGACACTTTATTTAGTTGTGTGACCTTGGGCAAGTCACTTAACCTCTGTTTGCCTCAGTTTCCTCAACAGTAAAATAGGCATAAAAATGCTATCTACTTCCCAGGGTTGTTCTGAACATCAAATAAAATAATTATAAAGCAATTAGCACAGTTCTAGGCACATGGCAAGGGCTATATGTTGTCTTGTTGTTGTTGAGTTGTGCGTAACTCTTCATGACTCCATTTGGGGTTTTCTTGGCAAAGATACTGGAGTGGTTTGCCATTCCTTCTTCAGCTCATTTTCAGATGAGGAACTAAGGCAAACAGGGTTAAGTGACTTGCCCAGGGTCACACAGCTAGGAAGTGTCTGAGGCCAGATTTGAACTCGTGAAGATTGGTCTTTCTGGTTCCAAGCCCAGCGCTCTATCCACTCTACCACCTAGCCACCCCTTTTAAGTTTTGTAGAGAGCTTCACAAATAATATCTCATTATATCTTCACAATAACCTTGTGATATAGATGAGGAAAATGAGGCTTCCTAACTTTAGCTCCACCCCCACCATCTACTGGGTCACCTAGTTAGCTATTGTTTGAAAGTCTGTACAGCAGTCATATGTAAATGAACTTCTTGGCCACAAAGAGGCACCTGCCATTTTGGCCTTTCGTAAGTAGAGAATGGCTGCTCTCCCTCAGGTCCTCTCAGAATTGTTTGTGTTTCTATCTTAGTACCAAGGGGATACTTTTCTCAGTGTCTCTCATCAAAATGTTTTTTTTTTTCTTTCCCTTCCAATAAATTAAAAAGTCCAAATAACATAGGGGTACCTTCCATCACTATTCTTAGCAAACAGTATCTGTATATAGTTTCTATATAAGAAGCTCTACCAGTATATTACTTCCTATCCTCTTTTGTCCCTATCACTTTCATTCCAGAAGTGAAGATTACTTTTAAAAATGGTTAGCTTAAGTCCTTGGCAATCATTTCATTTTAATGAGTCATTTTATTAGTATTTGAAGATCTGCAACAGCTGAATATGTCACCATGGAAACCAGAAAAGGCACTTGAAGAGAGCTTCACAAATCCTCCATGCCTAAAATCATCATAATGATGAGGGAGCTGGAGATTGGATGCTCAGGCAGAGGAGGGAATGAACTAGAGGTTAGAAGACAAAACCTGGTGTCCCTCAAACTTAACACTTCCTGAAAAATGAAGGGCCCATCTTTGCCGTCCACCTGAATAGACCTTTGGCTGGAAGCCAAGTGAGAGGGGACAGCTCCCTTAAGCAAGCCTCTTGCCTTTGCATCCAACCACTGACTAAAAGAGAAAGCCTCTTATACCTCAGCCCTTTGCTTAGGTCACCTCTTCTGCATAGCTAAGAAGGCTTGTGTAAGGCAGCAGAGTAAAACTTTTATCTACTCATTACCATGCCTTCCCGTTCATTAACTGAAGTAATTACTAGTAGCTTGCTTTATACGGTTTTATAGTTTACAAAGCACTTTCTTTACAACAACCTTGTTAGGACATAGCATCGTAAACCTGGAACTGAAAGGGACCCATAAATAATTGAGTCTAACCCTTTCATTCTATAGATCAAGAAACTGCAGCTTTTGTTGTTGTTTTTCGTTGTGCTGGACTCTTAGTGATGCCATTTGCAATTTTCTTGTCAAAGATACTGGAGTGATTTGCCATTTCCTAATCTAGTTCATTTTACAGGAAACTGAGGAAAACAGGGTTAAGTGACTTGCCCAGGGTCATACAGCTAGCAAGTGTCTGAAGTCAAATTTGAACCCAGGAAGATGAGTTTTCCTGACTCCAGGACTAGTGCTCTATCCATTACACTACCCAGCTGCCTCAAAAACTGAGGTCTAGAGAAATTAAGTGACTAATCTTTATTCCATTGCTAGCAAGTATCAGAATTTGAATGCAGGTCTGCCTGAACCCAAATCAACACTTCTTCTATTCTACCAGACCAGGTAGGATAAATATTATTCCCATATTACAGATTAAGGCACTAAAGATTGGAGAGGTGAGATGATTGTTCATCATGATAGAGCTAATCAGTGCCTCAACTAGGGCTTGGTGTGGGGCATAGAAACAACAGAGTCTGGGACCTCATTGTTTGGTTGGGTTTGATTTTGCCTAAAACCTGTGATTTCATTGGTATAGGGAACTCCTGGTCAGGAACTTTCTTTCCCAACTAGGCAGGAAACCAGTCTTCCATTTATAGTCATGCTGCCAAGAGGTGTCAGTACCTAGGTAATAAGAATTAGTTAAAATGGAAAGTTACCAGATGCCAAAATGAAGTGAGTACTCCCCTTCCCCTCCCCCACCCTGTATATAGCAACAATTCCAACTGACCTCACACTGGTGACTGGGGAGGACTGGTCCCAGTCCTTGCTCAACTGATAGCTTATCTCATGCTGTTTGCCTTGGACACAGGTCATGGTACTTGCTCTGGGTGCAAAATGTATATGGATATAATGCTGAGGCTATTCATGACAGAGCTAGGCTTCAGATCTAGGTCTTTTGAGTCTAAGTTCAGTGGTCTTCTCACTGCATGCCCCTGCTTTGTAAGGGTCCAGATTTATGGCAAGGCTCAGGGAGAGAATGACTCTTCTTATCCTGAGTTGAATTTTAGTTGTGATGTGCTGTGTTCCATAGCAAATTAGGAGGCAAATGTGACAAAGGAAAGATTACCCAGCAGCACTGCATCATCGGTAATAAGAAGCATCCCTTCCTAGAATGGAATCTCCTTGACCAATTCTTACTCTGAAGATGGTGATACTCTCCAGTCCTATATTCCTTGCTTAAATAAGTTAGCCACTTAATTCTTCTGGCTAGTCTTTTTCCCCAAAAAAGTAAATCATTTCAGCCTTTTAAAAAATTTTGTGAGGTCTATTAATTGGCTTCTGTCTTCTAAGAAATACTTGTGAACTATCCCGGTTTGAAACATTTATTTGTCATATATTCAGGGTGGCATATGCCGATCATATGATATATATATATGTATTAGATATATTATATATACATGTAATAAAGGTTAAAATATGGCTACTTATGAAGAAGACAATGAATTTCACCCCCAGGCTGTAGTATTTGCTCTTACAGCTTTTCCTTTCCCTCTCATGGGAAATGAAAAAATTTGGGGTTGAAAAATTGAGGGGTCCAGAAAACAAAGAGCCTTAGCAGGTAATTGGAATAACAGGCTTTAAACAGATGCTGTTTAGCAGTCGTATTTTAAGACAGGAACTATTTGTATGTCTTTAGTGAATTTCTAACCCTAAGTCAGAAATTTCTTGAGTCAGACGCCAAATACCCAGAAATTTGTCAGTTTTTTAATGTCCAATTTCTGCTCAAGAAGAAACGTCTATTTCATCCAACGTTCCAAGAATAGGCCTTCTTTATGGGAGGAAAAAGTGCATAGGACTTTACCCCCTGTACCACGACTAGTTGTTTTAGGACACTTTTCTTTCTTTCTTTCTTCCTTTCTTTTTTTTTTTTTTTTTTTGGTGAGGCAATTGGGGTTAAGTGAGTTGCCCAGGATCACACAGCTAGTAAGTGTTAAGTGTCTGAGGTCAAATTTGAATTCAGGTCCTCCTGAATCCAGGGTCAGTGCTCTATCCACTGCGCCACCTAGCTGCCCCCACACTTTTTTTTTTAAAAAAGAGCTGCAGCTTAAAGACTAAACCCAAGATTCTTAAACTGTTTTATGTGTCATCAACTCCTTTGGCAGTAAAGGGATGCCTATGGACACCACCCCAGAATAATGTGTTTGAATACCTAAAATAAATGCAGAAGATTACAAAGGATACCATAATGAAAATAAAGATGTATTTTTCTTGGCTGTCTGAGTTTACAGACCCCCTGTGAAATCTGGCAGAATTCATTCTTCTTTTAGGGAAAAGTTAGTATCTCTCCCGAGTACTCTAGTTGAAGTCAAGCTGAAAACAGAGAGAAATTATACAGTCCCTTACTCCATATAACTGGGCTCAGCAATGACCCTGGGATCAGCAGAGTACTGGCAAACAGTGCCCACTGGAGACCAGCAGAAAGCGATGTCCAGCAGAGGCTGCATGTTATATGAAAACATTGAAGAGCATTGTATTGATATTAGCAGAAGATGTCTGCATCAGGGGTCTGAGTTTCCCTCCCATATGTAAGTTTTAGGTGTGTATTTTCCCTATGTGTGCCCATTCTTTCTATTGATAGAATGTGTTTGTTGGGGAGTAGGCCCCATTTTTAAAGGGGGTGGGATTACTATGCTATTTCACTAAATGCCTTTGCTTAGAAATAATCATATCGACTTGACTATTCTCAATATTACAATGATCCAAGACAATCCCAAAGGACTATTGATGAAGCATACTATCCACCTCCAAAGAAAGAACTAATATTGATGGAACAGACTGAAGCATGCTACTTTTCACTTCTTTCATTTTTTTCTTTTAATCGGGTTTGCTTGTACAAAAGAACAAATGTGGTAATGTTTTGTATAATCATACATGTATAACCCATATCTGATTTTTGCCACCTGGGGAGGGGGGAAGGGAAGGAGGGAAAGAGGGATAAAAATCATTGGAACCCAAAACTATAAATAAAAATATTTATTGTTTAAAAAAAGAAAAAAAGAAAGAATCATATGCTTGGCACCGTATAGCATTCATTCTGAAAATGCTGCCTATTGCTTATAATAAGATGGAAGGTGGGGTTGGAAAGGGGAGGTTGCAGTGTGTCAGCTGTTACAGATTAAGGCTTAATACAAAGTGCAACGTGGGTGTTTAATGACTGTTTATTAACAGCACTGACTCCTGAGCTGCTGACTTCTCTGTAACCTCAAGGATGAGCCCCATTTGTACAAGGGACATTAGGGGGCAATTGGGCAACGGATCTTTCCTGTATCCAGTGGCCTCCTAAATGCAGAGTTTGAGGAAAGCCTCTCTGGTGTTAAAACCAAACCACAGGGTCTCCAAAGTTGTTGCTCACTTGGTCAGAAATATTGTCCTGGGTGTTTCCCTGTGGTTTCAACCTCGAGACTTCTTCAACTAATTGTTTCTGAAATGAGGCCATAAATACCTGAGAGAAAGCATTTGCTGCTAACCTAAGGTGAATTTATTGTTCAGGCAACTAAAATGGTCCATTAAAGTATATTACACCTCCCATTAAAAACAATTTAATGGTTGCTGTATTCAATTATATTAATTTTTTTTCTTTTCCTGTAAATGAATGAATCACTTTTGACAGTGGTCTATCGGTAACAAACTATGACAATAGCGCCACCGTGTGTCTATGTTTGAAACCACCAGTGTGTTCGGACAATCTTGAAAAAAAAATTTTCGATCTCTCAAGAGAGGAGTGTGTTTTTGATGCTGTTGATTCTCCATTTGATAGGAATGAGTTTTATGTCAAACTGCTTGCCAATAACTTCTGTGTTTTAATCACTAACTGTATTGTTCAAACCCTATTAATGGGGTGCAAACTGTGGTTATATGTAGTATAAGTTTGGATAAGTAAAACAAAAGAATAAAGCAAAATAATTCTATTTCCCATGACGGGTAAGAGTATATATAATCCTTAATCAATTATTTATCGAATTGGATGTAAAAAGGGGTAAGAGAGATGCATGTACACACATTCGTGTATTGAAGTAGATTTTTAAAATTGAATGTGAGATACTAGCAAGATTTCATTTAGTCCTTGGTTTGGAGCAAAACTTTAAATTCAAGGTTATAAGAATCCTCTCTGAGATTTGTATTTCCCCTAACTTTGGGGAAACTGAAAGTGAAATTCCTTTTCTTATCTGGTAGAAGGCCAGTATCAATCTGTTCTCCTACCCTGACACAGATTTTTTTTTTTTTAATGAGGACCTTATAATTTAAAGTGCCACAAGAATGGAAGGGTGAGGGAAATGAGGAAAAGCTAATGAATTGGGAGAAAAAAATCACATGATTCGGAGTAGAAAGAGATCTTAGAGATGATAATCCCTTCATTTTAAAGAGGGGGAAACTGAGGCCCAGAGAGAATAAGTTATCCATTTGGTATATAACATAGCAAGGATTCAAGCCCAGATTGTCGTACTCCAAATACAGTGAAATCTTTCACGATAATACACTGTCTTCCCTTCAGTGAAATGAATTAATAATCCTCCTGCACTTTACCAATATGCTGCGAAATCAATTCTTCTTATTCATAACAATCATAGTAATCATGAACATTACATAGCACCAGGAGCTTTACAGTTATTATCTCATTTGATCCTCACAACAACCCTGGGAAGTGGGTGCTATTATTAAGACCCATTTGACAGATGAGGAAACTGAGTCAAATTGAGGTTAAGTGACTTGCCCAGGGGTCACACAGCTATTAAGTGTCTAAGGCTGGACTTGAACCAAGGTCTTCCTAACTCCAGGCGCAGCACCAAACACATAGCTGAAAAGATGAGTACATGACCTCTCTACACTACCCAAGTCCAGTTCTCCAGCAGAGGCTACCACACTCCCAAGTGCTGCCTCTTGGGTTCATTTTCATCCTGTTCAGGTCACCAAAAGGCATCTCGACTTCTGGAGTCATAACCAGGATAGACGATCAGTGCTTAGCTTTAGGACCCCAAATGTAACGGGTGAAGACATTGGAATCTTCAGCAGGTTAAAAGCAAGAGGATGTAGCACCTAGTTAGCTAGAACAGCTAGTTAAAACAGGCAGCTTCCAGATGGAATATTTGTGTAAGCTCTTATTCTGCAGCTCTCTCCTCTACCTCTTGGATCTTTGCCTTCCTCCCATACAGCTGTGTCCTTGGGTGGGAAAGCCTGGGATGCAGAGCTCGAAGCTCCTCTTCCTCCAAAATAACAAAGCAATCAGAAGATGGAAACCCTAGAAGACATCCCCTAGATGAGCAATATTTAAGGGGGGCGGGTAGATCTACTTCTGGTCCAGTAGCCCCTCTCTCGGAGGAGAGCAGAGCTGTGGCCTCCAGCTCCAACATCCTGCTCTTCTTCCTCCTGACAAGTCTCCCCCTTGGAGAAGGGTGGGGGGGCGAAGAGGCTGGAAATCTCGACTCTGACTCCCTCGAGCCATATAGAAGGACGAGCCCCTTTCCCATCCATGGAGTCTCACTATGCAGGGTTCTCAATCCTCCTGTCACTGCATAGCTTTTAGAAAGGACACAGCCATGCTGTAGCACACCCAAGGGAGAGCCACTGGAGGATGGGGGGATTAAGGGACGCGCCCGTGTGTTGTAAGACAATGGGTTGAAGGAACTTGGGATGCTTAGTTAGAAGAAGAGAAGGCTTGGTGTGGGGGGATGGAAAGAGAGCGACAGCTTCCTTAAAGTACTTGAATGGTTGTCATATGGAGGGAAGATTAGACTTGTCCTTGGCCTTGGAGGGCAGAACTAGGCCCATGGATGAAAGTTGCTGAGACATAGATTACTATTCAATAGAAGGAAAACTTTGTGTGTGTGTGAGGCAGTTGGGGCTAAGTGACTTGCCCAGGGTCACACAGCTAGTAAGTGTTAAGTGTCTGAGGCCAGATTTGAACTCAGGTCCTCCTGACTCCAGGGTCGGTGCTCTTTCCACTGCGCCACCTAGCTGCCCCTGAGGGAAAAAATTTTTAATAATTACTGCTGGTGTGAATGACTTGACTATTCTCAACAATACAATGACTCAAGAGAACTCCAAAGGAAACATACAATCCACCTCCAAAGAAAGAACTGATATTGATGGAATAGCATGCTATTTTTTACTTTCTTTCATTTTTTTCTTTTAATCAAGTTTGCTTGTACAAAATGACAGATATGGTAATGTTTGACATACTCATACATGTATAACCCATATCTGATTTTTGCTGCCTCAGGGAGGGGGAAAGAGGGAGGGAAAGAGGGATAAGAATTGGAACCCTAAACTATAAATTTAAATGTTTATTATTAAAAATAATAATAATAATAGCAATTAATGCTGGTTAAATGTAGATAGGGCAGCTAGGTGGCACAGTGGATAGAGTGCCAGCCCTGGAGTCAATAGAATCTGAGTTCAAATCTATCCTCAGATGGTTACTAGCTGTGTGACCTTGGGCAAGTCACTAATCTCATTTGCCTCGGTTTCCCCAACTGGAAAATGATCTGGAAAAGGAAATGGCAAGCCACTCCAAAATCTCAAATGGCGTCACAAAGAGACACAAACTGAAACAACTGAACAACAGCAACAACAAAACATAGATTGGGTAGAGAATGAAGTCTTCAAATGGAGCCCAGATGGCTGTTTTTTTCTGGAACATTAAAGGGTTTTCCTCCTTCGGATATGAGTTGAACTAGAAGGCCTCTGTGATCCTTTTCAGACTCTGAGACTTAGAATTCTATATTCTATTACCTAAGAATGACTAATGGGTATAAATCCTTGGCCGGACTTTTCAACTCTGAATATCATTGGTCAGTCCATAAGCATTCATTAAATGGAACCCTGTGATAGGTACAGTGCTAGACACTAGGGATAAAAAGCCACCCCCCATCACCCCCCAAAAAAGTCTGTACACTTAATGAGCTTACATGCTGCCACAGAGATAAAAATCTTCCAGATATATGCAGAGTAAATGGGAGGTCATTTTGGGAAGGGGCGATGCAACAGCACCTGAATGGAGTTTTAGGGAAGGCCACTGTAGGAGGTAGCTGAGTTCTAAAGGAAGTTAGGGATTCTGAATAGAGGAGAGGAGAAAGAAGTACCTGGGAGATGGGACAGGGAGGAGGCCTACTTGACTGAACCATAGAGCATGTAATGGAGAGGTTAAACCTGGGATGTGAAGAGCTTTAAAATATAACAAAGCAGTTTGTATTGTGTCCCGGAGATAATGGGCTGCTCTTGGAGTTTACTGAGCTGGCAACTGGCATGGTCAGACCTGTGACTGAGGAATATGACTTTGGCAGCTGTGTGTGGGATGGCTTAGAGAAGGGAGAGAGTTGAGGCAGGAAGACCAGTTGGGAGGCTACTGAAATATTGCAGGCAAGAGGTGATGAGGGCCTGAACTGGAGATGTAATACTCTTAAGTGAAAAGACAGGGACAGGTGTGAATGATGATGTGAAAGGAACATCCAGGAGGCTTGGCAACTGATTGGGAGTATGGGGTGGAGGTGGGTAAAGAATCAAAGGTAACTGAAAGGCCTGAAAGTACTGTGCTTGGAAAAATGGCGGTGCCCTTGGTAGAAACTGGGAAGTTTGGAAGAGCAGTAGGTTTTGGTTTTGTTTGTTTGTTTTTTGCTGGGCAATGAGGGTTAAGTGACTTGCCCAGGGTCACACAGCTAGTAAGTGTCAAGTGTCTGAGGTCAGATTTGAACTCAGGTCCTACTGAATCCACTGTGCCACCTAGCTGCCCCGAGCAATAGGTTTTTAAGGGAAAAGACAATGAGTTCTGATTGGCAATGCCTGAGGAACATGCAGTTTGAAATATTTATGATCCCTATAACAGGAGGTTTCTAAGGATAAAATGGAAAGCCTCAAGTCATCAAGTAAGGAGTTGGATAGTTCAGCAACATGAAATGAGAAAGCTTGGGGACCTTCTTACCCCAATCAGAATGTAAATTCCTTGAGAGAAGGGATCATTTCCTTGTCTGTCTCATATCATCAACCTAGCAAGGTACCTGATACAACATAGTAGACATTAAATGTTTGCTGAATTGAATTTCGGGAAGACTGGAAATCATGAGGTCTTCCTTGCTATATCAGATGGCAGAGACATATTTACAGAAGGAAAAATAAAGGAGAGAAAGTAAAGTGTTCCAATGATTCACTCACCAAGTGAAATAAATATGAAGGCAATGCAATTCTAACATTTGTCTAGCACTCTTTGGTCCTTTTCTCCATCGAAGAACAATTCTATGCAGAGAATTCCAAATCTCTCCTGTGCTTTCACTTTATCCTACAAGTATTTCTATCTCTTTGACTACCTAGAGTGCTTCTCTCGCTGTGATACCCAAGGGGCTTACCCTGATGGTAACTAATCCATCAAGAGTAAATGTGCTTTACTTTTACTTAAATATGGAATTGAAGTCTCTTTCCATGACTTATCTGAAGGGTAAATATTTGTTCTCTCTTCACGGTCCTCAGACCTTTGAATCTGGCTTGACATCACAACCCATCATTGGTTTCACACCTTTTACATTTCATTTCATGACTATTTTTGCCTGATTCTTGTAAAGGATTATACTGAAGTGAAGGGAGACAGTGGCGTCGCAGTGGAAAGACTATGGAGTCAGAGAACCAAGGTTCAAAAACTTCCTCTGTCACTTATTATCTGTGAGGCTTTGGGCAAGTCCCTTAACCACCCTGTGCCTCACTTTTCTCAGATGTAAAATGAAGGAATTGAACTATCTTTCCTCTGAAGTCCTTTCCAGCTTGGGGTTCTGTGTCTCATCATTTTTACTCTGAGGTTATTGCAGCATTTTACTTTGCTCGCTAGAGGGCACCATTTCTTTTCCACAAAGGTCACATCAATGATTGTCTTCTGGGATAGCAGATAGGAATATCTGATATTAAACCAAACTTACTGACAGCAAACAAAATGATTTGTTTAGCTGGACAATGATTCCTATGGTTTCATAGAACTTAATACCATAGTATAAAGAGGAATCTTCATTCTTTCAAACTCAGGGATCTGTTTTCTAGCCTCAGTGGTCTACAAGGGTTCCCATTCCTCCTTTCCTATTGGGTGGTAATATTGGAAGAGCAATGGACAGTTCCCAAAGTTCTTAAAGGTATATCCTTTTTTCCCTCTCTCCCTCCCTCCCTATCCCCACAGGGTACTAAATTATCTTTGTGATAGATTCTAAACAATACAAGAATTAAATATCCCTATCTTTGGGGCACTCTAATGACAAGCTGGATAATCAAGATGGCCACAACCATTCCAGAAATCAATTATTGGATGGAAATGCCCAAGCTAGTCCTGCCCTTGCTTACAGATACCTCAAGGCATGTGTTTGTGCAGACTTAGACAATGACCTTAACCTCAGCATACAGATGAGTCCCAGAGGAGTGAAGTACCCTAAGGTCAGAGTAGAAGAGACTTCTAAAGACAAAGTTCTGTGGATTGGGTGCCAAGACTCCCACCCTTTAGCTATTTGAAATACAACTTTATTATAATGAAAACAAAACGGGAAGAATAGAATCTCAGAGGTCATCTAGTTCAGTCTTCGCCTGATCAGAAATCCTCTCTACAACATATCCAAACCATGGCTATCCCCAGTCTTTGCTTGAAGACCTCCAGAGATGGGAAACCCTCACTTTCCAAGGTAGCTCAGTTCCATTTTTGGATGACTATCAAGGCAGCAGTCTTTTTTTTTTTTAAGTAAGGCAATTGGGGTTAAGTGACTTGCCCAGGGTCACACAGCTAGTAAGTGTCAAGTGTCTGAGGCCGGATTTGAACCCAGGCCCTCCTGAATCCAGGGTCAGTGCTTTATCCACTGCACCACCTAGCTGTCAAGGCAGCAGTCTTCATAAAACTGAGGTTTATTTAGCATTTACTATGTATCAGGCACTTTCTAAACAATGAGCACAAAGAGAAAGACAAAAACACAGTCTCTGTCCTCAAGGAACTCACATTCTAATGGGGGTAGGAGAAGAGAAATTGTGCAGACAACTCTAAGAATAACAACAATGAAAATAACAATGTCATTATCCTTGTATATTCTCTCATTTTATCTTCACAACAATGCTGGGAGGTAGGTGCTATTATTATCCCCATTTTACAGATGAGGAAACTCAGACAGACCTTCAAACAGTTATGACCTAGAATATATGATTTTTTAACAGCCACATTCAGTGTTCCAAACACTAAACACAGGGTCTGCTCAGTCATATGATAAAATGCCAAACCCTCTACATGGCCACCTTGCCATCACAGTACAGATGTCTATAAAACCCGACCCCGGAACTTGGGCTCCCCCATCACTGAGAATATTTTCATCTTGAATCACAGTTGTCTGAGAAATCTGTAGGTCTGACTCATGCTGCACTTCCTGGCTGGGTCTGCAATGACAGCTTTTGCCAGTACAAAAACAGTCACGGCAACCAATTCCAAATTAGGGTCCCCACTAGGTTTGCTAGCAAACAAAGGAAAGGCATCTCAAAGTTGTAATCACTTTGGGTTGAAATGTCATTAAAGAAAATAATGCCATAGGATAATTCCTAGAGCAGCAAAATCCACAGAAGAATGTGCTGAAATCATTTTCCAACCATGGATGGCTTGGAAGGTCAGAAGGAGGGAGCTGCTGTGCTGATACAGAAGTTGGGCCCAACCCCACAGTCACCCTGACACAGATCCAGTCCCAGGAAGGCCTCACCAAAGAAAGAGACCCCCAGAGACTCTGAATCACCTTCAGTTTCATCTAGAACTAAGCTAACAGTCTGGTGAGAGGGCTGAGCCCTTGACAGGGGGGAGATTACAGGGGTCTATGCTGGTGCTAAGGGAGAACTTGGGTTTTTCACCCCTGCTGAGAACCAGGAGGTAGGCTTGAGTAGCAGTGGCCCAGGTCGGGGAGGGGCATAGGCTTATCAGAGCTGACAACCACAGCACACAAAGCTGGTTGATTAACAAGTTGTTCTGGGGTCATCTGTGGACTAGAGAACAGGCCAGGTGAGTGCAGAACCTGCTTCTCCTTAAATCATACCACCTGGGACCTCCTGAAGCTTGGGATAGTGCAGCCTGGAAATAGTGCCCCACTTTAAGGAGCTAAAAGTCAAGTAAAAGAAAGGCAAGATGAGCAGACAGAGAAAGGCAAGGACTATAGAAAGTTTCTTTAGTGACAAGAAAGATCGAGGTGCACCCTCAGAGGAAGATGTCAATGTCAGGGCCCCTATATCTAAAGCTTCCAAGAAAAATATAAATTGGTCTCAGGCCATAGAGGTGCTCAAAAAGGACTTTGAAGATAGAGTTAGAGAGGTAGAGGGAAAAATGGAGAAAGAAATGAGGGTGATACAGGAAAGACATGAGAAAAAAGTCAACTGTTTCAAAAGTCAAATGGAAAAGCTCTCTGGTGAAAATAATTGCCTAAGAATTAGGATTGAACAAATGGAAGCTAGTGACTTTATGAGAAACCAAGACACAATAAAGCAAATCCAAATGAATAAAAAAAATTGAAGGCAATGTGAAATATCTTCTTGGAAAAACTGTTGACCTGGAAAATAGGTCTAGGAGAGATCATTTGAAAATTATTGGTCTACCTGAAAATCATGATCAAGGAAAGAGCTTAGACATCATATTCCAAGAAATTGTCAGGGAAAATTGCCCTGATATTCTAGAAGCAGAAGGTAAAATAGAAATTGAAAGAATCTACCAATCACCTCCTGAAAGAGGTCCCAAAAGTAAAACTCCCAGGAATATTATAGCCAAATTCCAGAGCTCTCAGGCCAAGGAGGAAATATTGCAAGCTACCAAAAAGAAAGAATTCAAGTACTGTGGAGCCCTTGTAAGGATAGCACAAGACCTAGCAACTTCTGCTTTAAAGGACCGGAGGGCATGGAATATGATATTCCAGAGGGCAAAGGAATTGGGATTACAACCAAGAATCATCTACCCAGCAAAACTGAGCATAATCTTTCAGAGGAAAAAATAGGACTTTCAGGTATTCATGATGAAAAGACCTGAACTGAATGGAAAATTTGACTTTCAAATACAAGACCCTAGAGAACCATAAAAAATTGGAGTTGGGGGACATACCTGAGGTTGTGCAGTGGGTGACTGTCTTGTGTCTGAGGCTGAGTTTTGGCTGGGATCCCCCTTGGTCCAGGGTGGATGCTTTGTCCACTGTGTCACCTAGCTGCCCCATGAAGACATCTTTAGGGTAAAATTGAGGGGTGAGAGGAATGCACTGGGGGAGGAGGAAGGGCAGAGGTAGCATGGGATGAATCATGAAAGAAACAGGCAAGGGCTTATGGAGTGAGGGAAGAGATGGGGGAGGAGCAGGGCTGTAAATGAATTTTAGACTCATCAGAATTGGCTCAAAGACCTCAATTTCATCAGAATTGGCTCAAGGAGGGAATAACATACATACTCAATTGGGTGGAGTAATCTATCTAACCCTGCAGGAAAATAGGAGGGGAAGGAGTTAAAGAGAGAGGGGCAAAGGAAGGGAGGGCAGATTGGGAGAGGGTACAGACAGAAGCAAATCCTTTTTGAAGAGGGATAGGGTGAAAGAAGATAGATAATGGAGTAAATATCATGGGGAAGAGAATAGGATGGAGGGAAACAGTTAATAATAGTTAATTGTGAAAAAGAGGAAAGGGGGGAAATACAAAAAATATTTATAGCAACTCTTTGTGGTAGCTAAGAATTGGGAATCAAGGGAATGTCCATCAATTGAGGAATGACTAAGGAAGCTGTGGTGGTATATGATTGTAGTTGAATGGTATTGTGCTATAGGAAATGACAAACAGGATGATCCCAGAAAAACCTGGAAAGTCTCATATGGACTGATGTATAGTGAAGTGAGCAGAACTGGGAGGACATTGTGCATAGTGATAACAGTATTGTTTGATGAGCAATTGTGAATGACTTAACTACTCTCAGCAATACAATGATCCAAGACAATCCCAAGGGACTAATGATTAAGCATACTATCCACCCCCAGAGAAAGAACTGATAAAAAGAGCACTTGTGGATTGTACATATATAACCTATATCAGATTGGTTGCTGTCTTGTGGAGGAGGGAGGAAAGGGAGAAAGGGAGAAAAATTTGGAACTCTACATTTTATGAAAATAAATGTTGAAAACTACCCTTACATGTAACTGGAAAAAAATAAAATAAATGTTTATTGCACTAAAAAAAGAAAAAAAAGAAAAAGAAATGTCATTAAAGGAGATTCTTCTCCCTGTTAAAGGCATTTGATTTCACCTTGGCTTTCCTGCCCTTAATATCCCTTTTGTTATGACATAACACTTTAGGGATATTTTCACATAATCATTCCACTCTATCTCCATGCTGGTTAGGCACATTATTGTAAGTGAATCCTGGTGTCACATCAAACACATTAATTGTCCACTGAGGAAAGTTAATACTCATCTTTTCTGAGATCACCAGATTTCTCAGTTTCTCTTGAACACCCAATTCTCATAGCATACATTGAATTTAATAGCTCTTCTAGTAGTATGAAAGATAAGGAGATGGACTTCATACTTCTCAAATTTGCTAATCAAATGGTGAATTTTACTAAGGTGGTTTTTCAGTACCCCTAGAAGTGATCAGTTCTTAGAAGTTTGAAATTACCTTGGGCAGGCATTTTTTTTTTCTTGGCAGAGTTAAGTGACTTGCCCAGGGTCACACAGATAGTAAATGTCTGAGACCAGATTTGAACTCAGGTCCTTCTGACTTCAGGGCTAGTGTTCTATCCACTGTACTAACCAGCTGTCCTGACCTTGGGCAGGAATCTTGATGGTTCTTCTAAAAATACCTGCATCTCTGTGTCACTGAATGAAAAAGATGAAATTGAGAAAGAAGTTGGAAGCATAACTCTAGACTCTGTTTAGGTTGTAGAGATGATGTCAACCTGAATTATTAGTCAGAGTTTGCTCAACTGGGAAGCCCCTATATCAATACAATCCCACTTCAAGTTCCTATTCCTTTCCTATCGCTACCTCGAAATCTCTGTACGAACTCTTTATGGAGACCAGGGACTATGTAAAAGGAGGCAACATTGTACAGGGGTTTAAGTTGGGCTTTAAAGACCCTGTCTCTCTTTTCAGCCCTTCCAACTTTCTCATCTCATTTCTGAGGTTAAGCCAACAACTCATCTACATTATAACATTAAGTGATAAAGGCTTTATAGCATTATCCTTCACAGGGGTTTTACTATTTCCACAAGGGCTTCTTAAAAACCAAGCCTTCAAGCCCCAAAGGAATGAATTTCTACTGATCCTAGAGAGTGGGGACCTTGTTTTTGCCTTTCTTTGTATCCCCTGGGTCTAGCATGGTTCTTGGCACATGATAAATGTTTAATAATGAGCAAGTAGTCACAGCTGGCACATCCTGGCACACATTCTGGCACCCTGAGGGGAAGGTAAGAAGTACTACATGTGCCAGGCTGGTCAAACCGGCACCACCTTGACCACCATCTCCCCTTGGACCCTGATAGAGACATTCCAGACCTTCAATGAAAGAGCCTTGAGAACAGCAGTGTCCAGGCCACTGGACTTGATTCCAGCTCAACCTCTGCAGCCATCTATGAGGGGAGAAATTGTGAATAAGGGGCCCATCTTCCTTATCCCCACTAGCAACCACTAATGACCACCTGCCACCAATAGGCAGATGGGCACAAGAACTCTGAGAATCGCAGCACCCCCAGACTACTGGTCCTGCTTCTAGCTCAAGCCTCACAGCCATGATCTGAAGAGGTGGCTCTTGTGAAGAACAACCATCCCCACCAATGGCTACTCACAGGGCAAGCAAGCCAACCTTCCTGAAGCACCAGGGCACCATAAGGGAGACACAAGAGATAGCATTGCTAAACAGGCCAAACCACCACCATCTCCCCTTGGATGCCATTGGAGACATTGTAGGACGCTCAATCCCAGTTCAATATGAGAAAAATAATGTTTTGTTAAATCTGGCTTTAAAATCTTAATTAAAGAAGCATTACCATCTGCTCCACTGCCATACCCAAAGGACCATGGGACCTTTCCATCTGACTTGTAGTTTCCATATATGTTTTCTCTCCCATTGGAATGTGAGCTCCTTGAGAGAAGGAATTCCAGTAATCAGTATGGTGTTTTGCACATAGTAAGTACTTAATAAATGCTTCATTCATTCATTCACTCACTCATTCATTCATTCATTCAATAAAGGCTTGTTGCCTGATGAATTGACTGATTAACAGCTGAGTCGATCACCATGAAAGGCAGAGAGATGCCTTTTGGGGAGTGGCCTCTCTTACTTTCTCTGAAGGTTTTCTTTTTGTCTCTTAGCTTTTCTGAGGTCTTGACTAGAGAGAGGGAAGAGAGGGGAAATAGACTCAAGTACTCATCACAGCAATTGGTTCTTTCAGACTAAGAAAGAAGCAGAGCTTCATGGGAAAGTGGTCCTGTCTCTGTTCTGTACATTTGGCCTGGGGCTAGAAAGAGAACTGGTCTGAAGGACAAAGCAGCCAATCCGAAGGAAGATTTTTATCCTCTTTCTTTAAGGTTTCCAAAGACAACAGAGTGAATTTTCTGATAACACACAAAGAAGATGCAGAAATGTTTCATGGCTCTCTTCAGCTCAGATATGAAGGAACGACATGAGGGAAAGTTGGTGACGTTTGATCTATTTTTTAACTTATTTTAAAAAATAATAAAAAATACACACACGAGGGGCTAAGAACTAGAGCCAGTCCAGGATGATGCCGTGTATCAAGGAACTTTGCCCCAGCTGCATTCAGTCATTGTATTAGAAGACATCCCTCCTGCTGAAATGCCAAGCTGCTTTGATTAGATGAAAATAAACCAAGACGCTTTGAGGTTAATGTGCCCTGAGCAGATTTCTCTGCCAGACCTGGTGCACTAGCCCCACACTTCCCCTAAGCAGCGGAGACAGCCGCTGGCTCAGCAGTCACATGGCCCCCCCCATGATGGGCTGTAATTCTCAAATGGGACCTAGGCTGAAACCTCAGCCCTTTTAATGTGAGTCATCTGGCTATCCACAGCCATGAAACTTTCTGGTGGGAAAAGTCAATGTGGGTAGCAATGTGGGGACACTCCCTCCCTAGCACAAGGAGACCATGTGCATTGTTCCCTTAGGCCAAGTGAGGTACTATAGAATGAGGTGACATTTTTCGTCAGTCTTTTCCTGAGATCCAAGAGCTTATGGGCACGGTAGGCATGGAGCACTAACAAAACATTTTGTACCCAGGGTAAGCAAAGCAAGGAGGGAAAGGGGTAGGGAGGGCCCTCAATTCAACAGGAGGGAGGCAGTGGTTGTGACCTGAGACAGCTAGGAAAGCTGGCTCAGACTGTTCCTTGACAGTTGATTGTTAAATTTTCAGCATGAACATTTATGCTTTGAAAATCAGCAAATGCTACAAATCAGAGCTTGATTCATTATGCTGCTGAGTATCTAGACTTAAACTAAAAGTGAACATATTAATTCGAATTAAATTTAAAAGTTTTTTAAAAAGTACTTCCTCCCTCCCCACTCTAGCCCTTAGCTGGTGTTAATCATTTATGGGCACACCACTACCTGAGGCCCTTTCTGGGGAGGCTGGGAGAAAGAGGAAGGATCAGGGCAGTGAAGGAGGGACTTACCTGGACTGAGGTTGGACGGAAAGAGAGGAAATTGCCAACAAAGAGCTTTCTATTGTAACACGTTTAACTATTCTGGCTAATTAACTGCAAAGTCAGGAATAGGGGAGGTATGTCTGTTTCTGAAATAAAGGACAAAGGGGTGTTAGAGTTCTTCTTAATTTCAGTGCCTGGCTACCCCACCCTAGGGACGGGCTGGAGTCTAGATTATTTCGATAATGAGGACTCCCACTCCTCTGCCAGGTGAGGGGAACCAAGGCAAGGGTATTGGGCATTGAAGATCCTGGTCTCTAGTGCTAATATTCTATAATATCATCTTCTAGGATCCCAGAGAGGACACCTTCATCCACAGATCATCTCATGGTCATCACTGCCCATCCCTAGAACCATCAGGTTCTCTATTGTCTTCATTTCTAGTACCTGTCAAAGGAACAATAGAGGTCTATAGTCATTGGCAAGTCAGCCCAATGCCTTGGTTGACTCTGTGGGAATTTACCCAGACTACTCTGGGAATATCATGCAGTCTTGCACTACTAACTCCTGGAAACTAATTAACTGCACATGGGTATGCATACTCAGATAATGGATTATTCATCCTCAGATCAAATCATATGTTTATATAGAATCATAAAGTTGAAAGGGACTTGAACTTCAAGTCATTTTCATCAAAAAGCATTTGATGAGTGCTAGCTAGATTCCTGGCACTGGCAGTAGACCATTCTCCCGTCTCCAAGAAGAAAAGTGGTTGTGCTGACTCAGGCAGATGTTTATATTCTAATTCTGATGACCCATAGGAAGAATTTCCCAAGTTGTCTGAGTAAGTTGTCCTATTACATAACCATCCTCCTAGATTGGTCTAATAGCTAGAGCCTTGGATTTAAAAAAATAATAATGAAACCAGATCTATGATTTAATTTCATCACTTGGTGAGGAAACCCCCTCTAACAAGTTACACCTGCACCCAGTCTGCAGCTCAGAACTGGGGTCCCCAGTCATTTTTGTGTCATGGACCCCTGTGGCAACATGGAATCTGCACCAACCCCTTCTCAAACTAGTGTAATTAAATGCATAAATGGGGCAGCTAGGTGGTGCAGTGGATAGAGCACTGGCCCTGGATTCAGGAGTACCTGAGTTCAAATCCAGCCTCAGACACTTGACATTTACTAGCTGTGTGACTTTGGGCAAGTCACTTAACCCTCATTTCCCAATCAAAAAAAAATTAAATGCATAAATGAAAATATCTAGGGCTACAAAAGTAAGGAATAAGGTTGAAATATAGTCATCAAAATGTTAATAAAATAAGTTCATGGCCTCCTGACTGAGAACCCTTGTTTTACCATCACCTGAAGGCACTGACAGGCCTTGCCCATGATCGTGGCTGCCAGCAGTTAGTTGTCAGAGACAGAACTCGTGCCCAGCTTTTCTAAGAAAAGCTCTTTATCCCTCCCAACACTCTTCCTTGAATTGGTTATAAGGAAACGTCAATTCTGTTGGATATGGCAGCTAAATTGTGTGGCATACTCCAATCATCCCTCAGTTTGCCATCTCTAAATGCCATCTCTAAAATCAGGACGTTTAAAAGAACATGGGGGCAGCTAGGTGGTGCAGTGGATAGAGCACCGGCCTTGGATTCAGGAGGACCTGAATTCAAATCTAGCTTCAGACATTTAACACTCACTAGCTGTGTGACCCTGGGCAAGTCACTTAACCCAAATTGCCTCACCAAAAAAAAAAAAAGAACATGATATGAGTGCTAGAAAACTATGATGTCACTGGGGAAGGGGAGGCAATCTCTCTGAGCATAAAGCTTTTATCTGGGGTGGGGGGAGCAGAGAGTTCAGAAGAGCAGCTATGGAGGACCATTACTTTCAGCAAACACATTGAAATGTGCCTCTCAAGCAACGTCAGCTGCAAGCCACATGAATTAATGCACTAATAATTGAGTTGTATTCAGCAAGGACTAATTTCTTTCACTACATTGAATCAAAGCCCAGTAATTGTTTCTAAATAAACATACCACCTCAGAATGTCAAATCTCTGGACTGGTTCAGAGCCTTCACCTGGCTTCTTCCTGGCTTCACACAGGGCTGAGAGAAGGTGGGGGACAGACGCTAGACGACAAGGAAGCCCAGTAGAGAAAGGATGATGGTGTCCTTTGGATAGGGTCTGCAATAACTGCAGTATTTTTTCTTACAGTATTTATTTCCTGGACAATGTCCAAAGAGCAAACTAGCCAAGAACCGTGCCCAGTGTTGCTGCCTGTACCATATTCCTACACCCAGACTACATTTGCAGGAAATACCAGGCAGGTTTCTAACCCCCATGAATAGTTAATACGGCCTGTGTGGATTTGCCAAAGGAGGTCTAACAATATCTCTGGAGTGAGAAGCTATGAGAGAATATTTGAAAGATTCACAGGTCAGACTGTAAATAAACCTCAAAGGAAGCATGTAACTGACTCCTCCAAGCAAGAAAACAGGAAAACCCAAACGAGGTGGGGGCTAGGAGGTTGGGCAGGTCGGGGAGGGAGGAGAGGAGAAAGCTCAAGAGATGCCCTTCCTCTTCTCTAGGCCTGAGGGGAGGAGTGGTGTGGAGGAAAAGGGCCTGTGTGAGAAAAGCAGAGTTACGGAAATTCTACACAAGTTACTGCCAGGACTATAAGACAGTTCCCCCTCGCCCCAAGTGACTTTTTTAATGAAGCAGTTTCTACTAGAGAGACTTGCTTTCATAATCAGAATTATGATAGAAAAGTGGAAGCCACAGAAATCCTAGTCATGGCTCCAATTCTTCTGCTCCATTGCCCTGGCTGATGCAGTGTGATAGAATGGAAAGAACAGTGGCTTTAGATTCAGAAGCACTGGATTCAGATCCCTGACCCTGCTATTTAGTGGGGTGAGAGAATAAATAAGCATTCATTAAGTCAAGGAAAATTGGGGGGGGGGGGTAGCTGTGTGGCTCAGTGGATGGAATGCTGGGCCTGGAATCAGGAAGATTCATCTTCAGATACTTAGTAGCTGTATCACCCTGGGCAAGTCACCTAACCCTGTTTGCCTCAGTTTCCTCATCTGTCAGATGAGCTGGAGAAGGAAATGGCAAACCACTCTAGTATCTTTGTCAAGAAAATCCCAGAAGGGGTCATGGAGAATTGCACACAAGTGAAAAACAAATGAACAACAACAAAAGTGCCAGGCACTATGCTAAGCTCTCCTCACAACAACCCTGTAAGGGAGCTACAATGATTATCCCTATTTTGCAGTTAAGGAAACAGAGTCTGCTAGGGGTTAAGTGACTTGCATCTGAGTCTGGATTTTAACTCAGAACTTCTTGACTCCAAACCTAGCACTCTATCCACTGTGCCACCTAGCTGTGTGACTTAGGACAAATCACTTAACCTCTATGGACATCAGATTCCACCTGTGTAAAATGAGAGAACTGGCTTAGATAGCATGTGATGTCTTTTTTAGATTTGAACTTAGCATCTCAGATATGTTCTGCAAAAACAATAAGTTTGTGAAAGAAGTGTTCAATAATTAATTACTGCTTATTTTCCAAATAACTAGGTTATTTGGTTGGTTGTGTGTGTTTATGTGTGTATAGACTTGCAAGGAACTGGGAGATCATTTAATATAACTTACTTCCCATCTCAGATTTTACAGTAGGGGAAAGTGAAACCCAGAGAATTTAGAGGGCTCCTTCAAAGTTTGACTAAATGCATTTTTCTCCTAAAACTAAACTACAGGCAGTTTTCATGGACATAGACAGATGTCTTTCTCTTTTCTCCTCTCCTTCCTTCTCCTCTGTTCTCTTTCTCCCCTTCCCCCTTTAAATCCTTCCTTCTATCCTTAACTTCTCCCTGTGAGCGGCTTGACAATACCTTGATTCATAACGCCAGGAGTGATGAGGCAGTTGTAGATTTCCCGGCTCTGCTCATTTTCCCTGCCCTTCCAGTGTCAATCAGGATCAAAGAAACTGGGACCTAAGAGCCTAGTGATGTTTTTTTGTGTGTGTGTGATCTCCACTATCTGCTGCAGACTTGCCTGGGAGCGGTTTGATGCTGTGGGATTGACTGTAGTCAGGGACATGAGAGGGAGAGGAGAGTTCTCAGGGGAGATGTGCTGCTCGACAGTTACATCTCTTCAGAAGAATCAAGGAATCCTAGGGAGTTCTGATTCTCTAGGCTGTTGCTTGAAATGTTGGAGAGAAGCTCTGAATCATTGCAGTGGGACTTCATTAAGCAGAACCCAAGCAGTAATTAACCAAAACTTTTTTCCCCTGCCTTATACTTTTAGGAGAAAGAGTCAAATGTCAAAGAAATACACTGATTTGGGGGCTACGTTAAACATACATACACACAAATATCAACATACCAACAATTTATAAAGAACCTTCTGGAATTAGGAGATATGACTCAGGCTCCTAAAACTTTTGTTTCTAAATTATAGGTCAGTAAGACTTGAGGTTCATAATGTTCTCTCATCTTATACCACTTCGGTATTCTCAACCATCAAAATAAAACTCAATTATGGTCAATATGATAATATAGTATGGTATGATATGTAATATGATATAATGTCTAGGCAGCTAGGTGGCACAGTGGAAAGGACACTGGGCTTGGAATCAGGAAAATTCATCTTGATGAATTCAAATCCAGTCTCAGACACTTATTGGCTGTGTGACCCTGGGCAAGTCACTTAACCCTGTTTGCCTCAGTTTCTTCATCTGTAAAATGAGCTGGAAAAGGAAATATGAAACCATTCCTGTATCTTTGCCAAGAAAAACCCAAATGAGGTCATGAAGAGTTGGACACGACTGAACAACAACAGCAAATTATATAACATAATATAACACGAATGATATGACATGACATAATATAACAGTAGAATAGACAATATAACATAATATGATATGACATGATATATGATATAGCCAATGTGTATAAATCTCTAATTTTTTAAAAATCAGATCTGTCATTTCAATGTATGTATAGGAAGCTCCCAATTGACTGTCCCAATGCAGGTTGATACCTTCTCTTTAACATAGAGAGTATGCTGGTATACAGAGAGACTAAGTGCTTTGCCCAAAGTCACTTAGGTAGCTAAGTAGCTACTATGGGGCAGAGTCAAGACTTGGACTCCTGACTCACTCTGTGACCAGCTCTCTATCTCCTACCTGCCTCTGTCTTTCAGCTTCTACTTAATACAGCAAGAAAGTGAATGAGGCTCATTAGGATCCTGAGCTGGAAACTCATGTCCTGCACACCTCTCAGAGGTCAGCCAGTCCCCAGAATCATAGGATCACAGATCTAGGACTGGGAGGGAGCTGAGGCAGCTTCTAATTGAGTCCTCTCATTTTCCATCCCAGGGAGGTGGCTAAGCTAGGTTTAAATGTCAATTCCAATGACCAGGTTCAGCACCCTTTTTACAGTATCACAGTTCCTATTAGAAAGAGTCTGAATGACAAAGTTGAAAACAAAGAGGTTTTCTGTTTATTTGGGAACTCTTTCCCAAATTCAATTCAGCAGAATCTTCCCCTTTCCACCCTTCTTAATAGCCTCATCCCTTGCCTCGATATCCTTATTAATCAATCTCGAAGACCTGAGATGCTGAAAGCGGGTAGGTAATGGTGGCTGTGAGAGAGTCCTTCCCAGTTCTAGGAAGCAAAGATTGTGAGGGCCGGGAGCTATATTTGGAACCTACTTATTTCCTTCTTCTTTATTAATTATGATGACCATTTTCTCAGGCTGAGATAAGCTGGGTTACAGTACAACCTGATTAGGCAGCTCTCCTGCTGTCCCTAAGACAAGTCAGAGTCAAGCATCAGTCTTTGAACTGAATGAAGGTCTTTCCTCCCTTCCTGTCACTTTGAATGAAAGTCTCTTAGTATTAACTATGTAGTATAACTGAGCTCCAATTGGCCAGTATGTCCTTGGGTGGACCTCAAATCCTAACACTTTTGGCCGAGTTTGGGAAGGAAGAGTTAAGGAAATGAAAGCTTGGCAAGAATGAGGGGAAGAGGATCTTCATATTGAATCTTCTCTTCTCCACTGCCCCCACCCCAAACATCGTAGTGCCCTATGAAGAGGGCAGCATCCCGAGATTATAAGAGGTGCTTAGCTTCTGCCCCCTGATACAGACACACACACACACACACACACACACACACACACACACACACACACACACACTTTCAGGGGAAAAAATCCATGCAGTGAAAAATAAAACTGACTGTTTTTCCTATGAGCGCCAACAAAGATTGCTGATCTTTCTTCTAGTAAGAAAACGTTATCAACATTCCAAAGTATTGTCTTTAGATTTCCACCTGCGAGTCAAGGATGTTTGCCTGGCAAGTTCTAATTGAATCATTGGGGTTTATTCATTGTTTCAAGATAAACGCAACAAATGGACACTTGTGTCCATTGACTTAAAGGGGGAAAAAAAGAGTCAGGGGAAATAAATCAACTCTCCCATCCTCCCTCTCTGCAAACAGCAGCTGCACAGGAAGAGGAAGGCTGTTAGCCATCTTTCACTGATGTACTGTGCAGATCCCGTCAGAGCTCAGACAGAACCAGAGTGAGGCTGCCTGCAAATGAATGTATCCGACACCCTACAGGAAAAAACCTCAGAGGAAAACAAGGAGGCAGAACAATTCTGTGAACTCAACTCCCCATCTTCCCTCCAAACATCTGGCCACTGTGTGTTTCATTTCTTTGCTTCAAACCTGCTCCTGTGTTATTAATAGAGAAAATCTCCACCTGGGGTCTCCATTTCATCATCTGAGATCCCTGAGTATGAGCCCAACTTTCAGAGCTAACCAATGCAGTTGATTAGTTGGATAGAGTATTTTGGGAAAGAGTTGGTGTGAACATTGTTAGGTCTGGGAGTGAGAGTTGACCTCATAGAATGAGAAGTCTGGAACTCAAAAGAAGAGAAATCTGGAGAAAATGGACAATTTTGATTGCATAAAATCAGAAAGGTTTTGCACAAACGAAACCAATGTAGTTAAAATTACAAGGGAGAGTTAACTTAGAAAAACTTATTTGCAGCAGGTATCTCTGATAAAGGTCTTATTTCCCAGATATATAAGAAACTGATTCAAATGTATAAAAATAAGAGCCATTCCCTAACAGGTAAATATCTGATCAGAGAATACAAACAGTTTTCAAAGGAAGAAATCTAAGCTATCAATAGTCATATTCAAAATGCTCCAAATCACTAATAATTAGGGCAATGAAATTTAAAGAATCACTGAAGTTCCCCTTTATATCAAATTATCAAAGTTGACCAAAAAAGGAAGAGTTTAAATGTTGAAGGGAGCTGTGAATTGGTTCAGCCATTCTGAAAAGCAGTTTGATACTATGTCTACTAAATTACTAAACAGTGTATATTCTTTGACCCAGTGATACCCCCAAAGAAATCAAAGAAAGAGGAAAAGGATCTACATATACTAAGAAATTAATATCAGATCCTTATGTAATATCAAGAAGCTGAAAACAGAAGGGATGCTCATCAGTTGGGAAATGGCTAAACAAATTATGGTATATTGATATAATGGAATATTATTGTACCTTAAGAAAAAATGAAAGAGTCAGAAAAATAGAATACTTTTATGAACTGATACAGATTGAAGTGAGCAGAATCAGGAGAATGCTTTATAGAATATTGACAATGAAAAAACAACTTTGAAAGATTTAAGAACTCTGATCAATACAGGGATCTGCCATGATTCCAGAATACTGATGATGAAGCAGGCTACCCACCCCTGAGAGAGAGTTGATGGACTCAAGATGAGGAATGAGATTTAGGTTTAAGGCTGATGCAATAGTTTATCTTGCTTGACTATGCACATTTATCACAAGACTTGTTTTTCTTTTTTAAAAAATTTGGGGGGCAGCTAGCTAGGGCAGTGGATAGAGCACCGGCCCTGGAGTCAGGAGTACCTGAGTTCAAATCCGGCCTCAGACACTTAACACTTACTAGCTGTGTGACCCTGGGCAAGTCACTTAACCCCAGTTGCCTCACTAAAAAACAAAACCAAAAAAAATTGGGGGGAGAGAATAGGAGGGAGTGAAGATAAATGCTTGCTAATGGAAAGAATAGATGTTCAAAAAAGAAGAAAAAGAAAGGAAAAGTGGAGAAAAAAATCTGCCTGCCCTGACCTCCACTAAAATACAACACAATAACCCATAATGCTTATGTTAATTGTTCTGGTCCTTCTGACCACCCCACCCCACCAATCAATGTAGTAAATAAGTTTATAAGTAGTTAAGGGGGCAGCTAGATGGCGAAGTGAATAAGGCACTGGCCCTGGATTCAGGAGGACCTGAATTCAAATCTGGCTTCAGACACTTGACACTTACTAGCTGTGTGAGCCTGGGCAAGTCACTTAACCCTCATTGCCCCACCAAAAAAAAAAAAAAACAACCAACAAAAAACGTAGCAGTTAATATAAAAGGGAGAACAGCAGGAAACAAGATTGCAAAGGGGAACCTGGAGGTTACATGTAAATAGTCCCAAAGATCAAAGGAGCATAATTTACAAATTATATCTTATATCAACCAACATTCACAACCTAGTAGTGCTGAATCAGCAGAAGTCTTCTAGGCACTGCTGTCAAGGTTTTTGATCCTATGATATGTAGATGACAAGTTCCAGACCAGAAGAACAGAAAAAGGTACTGAGAATTTTGAGATGATATGAATATATTAATTTTAAAATTTTACTGACAACTTTGAGATGATTTGAATATGTAAATGTATTAACCTCAAGGTGGAACAGATAAGACTTTGTTTCTTCCCCTGCCCCACCCCCAAAAAACCCAAACCTAGAAAATGAGACCTCAGACTCTTGCCCCCAACCCCATAGCACTCCTCCATCTCTATCTGGACCATGCTGCTGAGTGCTCACACCTCTAATTCATGGGTCCATGAGTCTCTGCCTTTCCCCTTCCCCATCCTCTTCCTCATGCTGTCCCATCCCTTGTCCCCATGCTATCTGCCTCTGTACTCCTTTTGATACTTGTCTTGGTACTTTCTGTGCTTATTAAAGTTTGATTAGAGACTCATTTTCCTTTGCCATTGTGATCTTTCCCACTGAGTACCCAAAGAACCAGATATGTCTGCCCACATTTCACAATTTCACAAATGAATTGCCAATTCAATGATATTGTCCAATGTAGGAAAAGCCCATGCTCTGTAAAATAATGTGTTTATCAACATAGAACTCAGGAATAGCAAGGTTATTGAAATAATTCCAGGGCTGATAACTTCCCAAGTGATACTTTGCTCTTTCTTCCTTTCCCACAGGACTGCTTAACACAGGATTAATGTGATCCATTTTGAATGTATGGTTCCTTGAATTGTGTCTGCATCTCCTGATACATTTGATAATCAATCTTAAATATGGACATAGCAATTAGTGATCAATACAACTCTCATCACTAATGTGGCCTTTCTTTAGAGAAGCAGAGCATTTTAGTGAGAAATTTCCCATATGGGTTGTGATGATAAGGTATAAATTCATCTCAAACTTATTTTCCTCTTGAAAACAGCTCTTAGGCTGTGTTGTGTTTCAAACAACATTATAAGAGGGCATCTAGGTGGCTCAGTGGATGAAGCACCAGCCCTGGATTCAGGAGGACCTGAGTTCAAATCCGGCCTCAGACACTTGACACTTACTAGCTGTGTGACCCTGGGCAAGTCACTTAACCCTCATTGCCCCGCAAAAACAAAACAAAGCAAACAACATTATAGGATTTTTTGGAAGACAGTGTGGTATGATAGAAAGAGAACTGGATTTAGCCAATCTGGATTTTGAATCTAGACCACAATTTATTAACTATATAATCTTTGCGTTGCTTCTTAATATCTCTGAGCCTCAGTTTTATTTATCTCTAAAATGGGGTTAGAAAGAAGCTTGTAGAGAGAGGCAGCCTGATATAGAAGATAGAATGCCTGTCTGGGTTCAGGAAGAGCTAGGTTCAAGTTCTATCTCTGGCACATAGTAGTTATGTGACTATGGGCAAATCACATAACCTTTCCATGCCTCAAGCCATTCTGAAAGATTATAAATTACAAATAAGTTACTACATTGGTAGAGCAAGTTCCCATACCAGAATTAAATCATACCAAGGTATATCAAGACAGGCAAAAGCATGGTCCATGTTCCCAAAGAACTCACAATTGAATGGGGGAGTCAACATGCAAATAACTATCTGTCCACATATATATACATAGATATACATACATATGTATATACCTTCATATATATATGTGTGTGTGTGTAATGTATAACATATATGTATACATATACCAAAAGTTTATTATGAGATTCAAATAAAATATTTCATAAATACTTTGTAATCATAAGATACTCTATAAATATTTTAGTATTGCTTCATAGTCATGTCAATATTATTTGGTTCCTATGGAAAATACATCCAAGTGTTGATAATTCAGAGATGATCTAATTTGTGGATAACTTGAGCCCCCTTTCCTTCTTCCACTTTAGCATGTACCAAAGGCTATTTGAAGAAGATATGGCAAAGGAGGAAATTCTGGTATATAAGACAGCCTGTATGAATATGTGGAGGTATGAGAGTAAAAGATCAAGATCAAGGAAGTTAAATTTGGCTGGAATGTATAGTTCAATAAAGAGAGTTAGTATTAACATTTGGAAGATAGGCTAGAACCCAATTGTAGAAGACCTTAAATGTGAGGCTAACAAGTTTGAATTTTATGCCATGTTGGAAAAAAGTAGATAAAGAATGTTTCTTACCCAGGTTATGACATACAGTTGGATGGATGGTCCATTGAGTTTGTCTAATAGTAATTACATCTTAGACAGACACTGAAGGCAGACAATAAGTTGGGCCAAGAATTGAATTGGAGGAATAGAGACAGCTAGACTAATACACCTAGAAAGCCACACCGAGCTTCCAAAGACCCCAACATTCCCCCTTTTAACAAAAAACCCCCAAACAAACCAATATTCTTCTGGTGATGGCTTAGAGTCACAGCATATCACAGAACCATAGATTTACAGCTCAGATGTCAACTAGCTCCTTCCTCATTTTATAGATAAGAAACTAAGATACAGAGAAGTTAAATGACTTGCTCAATATACCATAGTGGTAGAGCTAATCGGTCTTCTTACTACAAGTCCAGTATTTTTGCATGGTACCATGCTGCAAGGGCAATGGGAAGACAATTGGAGGGCATAAATGGGAAAGCACACAACCAATGATGACTTGCACAAAAGATGGGGGCATAAAGACTGTCATCAATGAGGTGACATATCATTAAAGAGGAGAGTCAGGCATGTGACAAGAGCTTGGGATAAAACATGAAGAGGATACATGCTGCGCTGATACCTCTGTAATGATAAAAGATGTAAGGTCATCTTCCTGTGGAATATTTGTGGAGAACATGCCCAAGGTGCAAAGACATGGAAAGGTTATCATTTAAACCAATGGTAGAAATACACACATTAATGAGATCTAGATCCATTGAAGAATTAAAATAAGGCTATGGGACATTCCCAAAGATTTTTTATGGAAGAGTAACATTGACAAATTTGTGCCTTAGGAAGATTCTTTTGTCAGCTGGGTGAAGAATGGATTGAAGAAGGAACAAACTAGAGACAGGGAGACCATATAAAAAACTGTTACAAGATTTCAGGTAAGAGATTGCTAAGGTTTCAAACTAAGGTTATGGAAACATTTGGTTAACAATAATATAAAAAGCATATTTTAAGTTTTGCAAAACACTTTACATGTGTTACCTCATTTGGTTCTTATAACAACCCTGTGAGGTAGATGCTATTATTATCCCCATTTTACAGATGAAGAAACTGTGGCCAGGAGAGGTCGATTTGTTCAGGGTCACAAAGGTAGTAAGTATATGAAGCAATATTTGAACTCAGGTCTTCCTGATTCCAAGTAGAGCAATCTACCTATCACCTCATCTAGCTGCCTCTTATGTGGAACTAGGAGCAAGGAACAAGGGACAGGGAAGAGTCAATGAAGATGCTGAAATTTAAAACATCTGTAACAGGGAGACGATGCTCATATCAATACAAACAAGGAAGGTTAGAGGAGTGGTAGCTTTGGGGAGAAAAATGACAATGTATTTTGAACATGTTGAATTTAAAGTGTCAGAGGGTTATCTAGGTGGAGATGCCCAGCAGGCTATTAGGTAGGTTGAATATATAGCTCTGGGAGTCATTTATATGAAATGACTACTGATGATGAAGCTCTAGTGAGCTGATGAGATCCACAAGGAAAAGGTGTAAAGAGAAGGACCATGGATAGTCATGTTTGGGGATGGGTAGATGAAGATCAATGATTAAAGGAGACAGGAAAGATGGAAGAGGAGTGAGGGAGGGTCAAGGAGGAGGAAGACTTAAGGGAAAAAACACACTAGATGTGGCTATTACTAAAGCGATCATTAGTTAGCTTGGAAAAAAAAGTAGTTTCAGTAGAATAGTGGAGATGGAAACTACATTGCAGTAGGATGAGGAGTGAGTGAATAGAGAAGAAATGTCAGCAGTTGAGTGTTGACTCATCTTTATAAAAGTTAAGATTTGAAGAGGACAGAAGATAAAAGGCAGTATCCCCAAAGGATGACCTTTCCATGCCTCAGGCCACTCTGAAAGATTATAAATTACAAATGAGTTACTGATCTACAGGAGCTATAGGAGAAAGACCAGTCTTTCACCAGGCTTTGCCATTTACTACCTGTGTCGTCTTGGGCTTGCCACCTTTCTGAGCCTCAGTTTCCTCCTTTATAAAATGAATGAATTGAACCCAGGTGACCTCTAGGGTCCCTTGTAGTGTTTCATGTAGAAACTTAAGAACTGTGGCTCTTTGTAAGTAGCTTTGATAAAATGGTAAATAAAGAGGGTACTACAAATAGTAACGCATATATTTTTATAGCCCTTAAAGGTTTACAAAGCATTTTCCTGAAATATGGGTGCTGCAAGTACTGCAGTAACATGAGGCATTTAAGGGACTTGCCTGCAGTCACATAGGTAGCAAGGGTCAGAGCCAGCATCTGAATTCAACTTTTGAGATTCCAAAACTAAAGTCCTTTCAGCTATGCCAATATAATTCCTGTACCATGCACATAGGAGATTTGCCTCCTGGGTGTAGTTTGTATTTTTTTTAATCCAAACGTTTTCTGTTCTGCCATTGGTATAGATAACCTAGCATGGACTGTGAATGCTAAACCAGTGCCTTGGGAAACAAATTTTCTATCAAGGGCTACTGGCCAGCAAGAATGAAGGAGAATACAAAAGTCAAAACAAACAAACACAATTTATTTTAGTTTATTCTTTCTTAAAGAAATAGAAAACCTACCTCTTTGAAAATTCCACATAGGAAAGACAACTTTATTCAATAAATATAACAAATGGGTGAAAATTCATACATTTCTCGATTTTATGGCCAGATAAGGGGCAGCTAGGTGGTGCAGTGGATAGAGGGCAAAACCTGGGGAGTCAGGAAAAACTGGATTCAAATTCGACCTCAGACACTCACTAGCTATGTGACCCTCAGCTGGTAACTTAACCCTGTTTGCCTCAGTTTCTTTATCTGTAAAATGAAATGGAGAAGGAAACGGCAAACCACTTTAATATCTTTGCCAAGACAGAGAGTCAAGCATGACTGAAATGACTGAACGACAGTATGGCCAAATTAGGAGACACAAAAGGAATGAAAGGGAGAAAAATCGGTGAAGAAAAGAGACAAAAGGAAAGGGGGAGAGAGAAATAAAGGTAGGAGACAGAGGACTAGGGAGTGAGACCAAATAGAAAGAAAAACACGGAGAGAGAAAGGAATACTAAAGACTTAGGAAATTGTACATGTTCTTCCTCCTGCTAAAGGTTTGTCTGTTGAAATGAGAGTGTGCAAAAGCCAAACCAGCATATGTTAGAAGAGCTAAGATGTCAAGCCATGCACTGGTAGTCAGGGAATTTAATTTAAAGAAGAGCCACACTTTGAGGGGAGCACAATGCAGGAGCCTATTAAGTGTATTCTGTGATTCTCTGAACTTGGATGATTCTTAAGTACAAATGGGGAAAGTAAAAAAGAAAACCTGCCAAAGTGTGAGGTGATCCGGTTTGATACAAATTTAACAAAAATAATTCCCCAATCACATATTAAGTTCATATCACAGTGCGAACCATTTGGATTCAATAAGTAATGGAGTCCCTGCCCCCAAAGAGCTTACATTCTATTGGGGAGATGTCACATATGCGCAACTAAGTATGGTATAAGACAGGGTGTAATAGGGGCAAAGGTGATATCCAGACAAAGTGCCCTGGGAAAATTTGAGCAGGGAGAAAAAGATGCTAATATCTTATCCTCCTATAGACATGTATCTCTCTCCCCTCCCCCAAATAACTTTCATCACATAACAAAGAGTAAAAAGCACTGGACCTGGAACCAGTAGATTTGGATTCTAATATCTCACTAGATATCAGTTTTGTGACCATGGGCAAAACATAGATTAAAGCTTCAGTTTCCTCATCTATGAAATGGGGCTAATAATAGTGGTGCAAACTAATTCATAGAGTTGTTGTACTTTACCAAATAGAAAGTGCTACAGAAGTGTCATATATCTATATATAATAAATAGCATAATATCTGTTAAAAACAGATGCCATTACAAGGGATATTCCTATATTTGGTCCACAGGATCCTACCTACCTTCCTTCTGATATTTGCTTTCCCTAAAACGCCAAGATTTCCTCTACTATATTACAAACTAGAAGGCAGTGCTCTGTTCCTTCCATTAGTCCTATCCTTTCAACCCTAGGAATAATAATAATAATAACAGCAATGACATAACACCTATTAGGAACAAACCTCACAACACTTTGGAATAAGATTTATCTTCTGTCTGAGCTCCCTCCTCATTGGAGAGGTATGTTTTTATGGCCAAAGGAAATTGAGCAGGTTAGCCAATAGTCATTTTTCTTCTCCACTCTTTCATTCAAAAAAGAAAGAAAGAATTTCATTTTCTGGCTCATGAAGGAAAACATAGAAGCTAAGCAGATGGATGGATGGATTGATATCAATTAGTGTGTTGGACTGTGGCCTGTAGCAATCTGTAATCTCATAAACTACTTTGGAGCCCAGTCTTTCCTGACTGCAGGCATTGCAGCAGAATCAAATTCTGCATGTGAACAGAGAATGGGAGGCAAAAGTACTGACCGTTAACAGCTGGTAGCAGCATGGTCACTTCCTGGTGTGGCTATATCGATGGCATTCAGTGAACCAGTGAACATTCAGGGCTGGTATAAATTGTGCAGCAAATTACCTACACCTACTTTGATGCGCTTCTGAATCCCTTCCATGATGCAGGTGGGATAGGCAGTGGCTAAAATCCAGTGAGAAAGAGTCCCTGGTCCAATGGCAGAAAGGATGCTTGAGAGACAACAGATCCTCTAGTAATACTATAAGCTGTTACTAAGAAGAAAACAAATGCACATTCCACAATATAAAGATAAAAGGAGCCTGATGTTATCCATGTTGGTATTGGGTGTATCTATGGTATTGTGGTGTTCTGTGATAATGACTTCAAATGGAAAGGCATGAATGATGAAAATCTACTAAAGGGCTTTGAAACTGGAAATTGAGTTTACTAACGCAGTTAGGAATTGAGACTTCACGGCTGTATGATAACGGATCAGTATCAATATTCCCAACAATGTGGATCAAAATCTGCCCAACCTGTGCAGCTTTTGTCTATGACCTATGAGTATGCCAAAGGCACAAAACAATTTATCCAACTTTCTGGGAGCCTTCTGTGCTTTGTCTTGACATTAGCAGGGTAACAGGGAAACTTGAAAATTATCCATATCACAAATGGAAAGATTGATGAGCCTGTCTCTTTTTTTAACTTCCATTTCTTTGATGTCTTCTTTCCTACCATTATTCTTTCACATTCCCTGTGCATAGCTACCATATACCTCTCCATTCCTTTTTGGGTGATCCTTAATTTCAGTTCTTCAAAGATGAGAGTTCCGTGGAATGTTTTATAATTGTAGCCATACAAAGTTCATGCAAGAATATTGATATTACAAAGATAAAAATGTTTCTTTGTTTTAGGGAGAAATTTGGAATCCTTAGAATTTTATAAGTTCCCAAAGGTAATCCAGTAACCCACCTTCTTCTACTTAATTCTAAGTCCAACTCATTGTAACAGCAGCAATGCCCCTCAAAGATATGAGTTCATTCAATTGCATGTCATGAAATAGATTATGGGAATTTTTCATCCACTTGGTTTTTCCTATTTAGGTTAAACTCTTTTGAGGGCACTTAACAAATGGGTAATATCTCCTACTATGTATGAGATGAAGCTCAACTGCTTTTTTCACCTACTTAACTCTCTAGAGAAGATGGAAATCTTTAAGGACTGATAAAACCCTTGTCATTGAAGCCAGCTCTTCACTTAGTAAGGGCTATGATTTGAGAAATAGTAGAGAGCTTCTCTTCCCTTACCTCCTCCCACTTACCCTACACAGCCAATATACCTCTACACTGGCACAAAATCTAGAATTTTCACAAGAGTCTTTTTTGAGGTTAATACATTTCTTCAACTAGGTCCTATCTATAAGTGATTATCAACTTGGCAAGGGTAAGACATTAACCCACTAAAACCTTAGCATTTTTATTTTATCAGATTAGTGGAACATATAGCAATGCCATAAAGAAGTGGGAAAATAGACAAATGTTTTTGACGTCGAGCAAATAGAAATAGGATGATACAAAAGCAAAGGATTTATGATGGGGGAAGACAGGGTGAAGGCTAATATAACCCTCTGAAGTACCAAGTAGGAAGGTGAAAAGGTGTCTACTTCACCTTTCTTTTTTTAAATAGTATTTTTTTCCAATTACATGTAAAGACAATTTTTAACATTACATTTTTCTCTCTCCTGCCCCTCACTCCTCCCTAAAGCAGTAAGCAAGTTGATATAGGTTATATATGTGCAATTATGTAAAACCTATTTCCATATTAGTCATATTTTGAAAGAAGAAATAGACCCATAGGAAAAAACACACAAAAAATAAAGAGAAAATAGTATTTATTGATCTATATTCAGATTCCATCAGTTCTTTCTCTGGATATGGATAGCATTTTCCATCATGAGTCCTTCGGAAATGTCTTAGATCATTGTATTGCTGAGAAGAGCTGGGTCATTCATAGCTGATCATTGCACTACGTTGTTGTTACTCTGTACAATGTTCTCCTTGTTTCACTTTGTATTAGTTCATGTAAGTTTTTTTCAGGTTTTTCTGAAATCTGCCTGCTCATCATTCATTAAAGCCCAATAGTATTCCATTACATTCATATATCACAACTGGTTCAGTCATTCCCCAATTGATGGGCATCCCCTTGGTTTCCAATTCTTTGTCACCACTAAAAGAGCTGCTATAAATGTTTTTGTACATGTAGGTCTCTCCCCACCCCCTTTTCTAAAAATCTTTAGGATACAGACCTACTGCTCTATTTCACCTTTCATAAAGACCAGACAATATTACAGGAGTCTTCTCTGTTATTTGGTCCCTGGAATCAGACATACTTCCCTGACCGATGAGATTTCTTCTAATTCTAAATGTATGATATTTAATGTTACAGTAGCAGCTTTTTTTTGGCGGGGCAATGGGGGTTAAGTGACTTGCCCAGGGTCACACAGTCAGTAAGTGTCAAGTGTCTGAGGCCAGACCTGAACTAAGGTACTCCCGAATCCAGGGCCGGTGCTCTTATCCACTGTGCCACCTAGCTGCCCCCTACAGTGGCAGCTTTTAGAATTTTCTCTGGAGATTTTTAAAAATAGGGTTGAAGAAGTCTCTAAAAACAGGAGAGACAACAGAATCAATCACTCACAGTTGTAGTGACCCTGCTGTATGTACCCTCCCCTCATCCTGTTTCCAGTGAGAGTGTCCTAGAGAAGCTGCTAGCTTGACTCTGTCCTGCAGATGTGCCCCCTGTCTTGACAGCCTGTGGGGATGGAGGGTGGTGGAATGGGAACTTAGGAGGTCCTGTGGTGAGAGCCACACATGGCCCCACTCAACTTCTTGTCTTTCATAAGTTTATTCACATTTTCAGAATGTATCAAAGAGCCTTAACATACATATGAGAAGAGTTTAGTCTAGTATTCTGCTCGTAGACAATGCTCCTATACTTTCTATTTGGCACAAAACCAATTTTTTTTTTATCAACTACTAGCAAAGGTTCTTAGTCTGCATTCCACAAACTTAAAAAAAAATCCTGATAACCATATTTCTGTATACTTAGTAATGAAAGAAGTCATCTGCTACTCATTGCAAATGAAGAAATCCACAGTAGAAATGGTGGAGAGGATGCCAGTAGAGAAATACATGATTGAAAACAAAAGAGGGACTCATTACATGGTGAGAGATGTGGCAGGTGAAACAAGGTTTCGAGCTTCCAAGAATATCAATTTATGAAACAATGCATGCCTGTTGATTAACAAATCAGGACCAGTTGCTTTCCTCACCTTTGGTACTGGACCCCAAGTACAGGGGTCAAATTTTTAGACACTAAAAACTATTAATTAAATAAGACATTCATTAAAAGGAAACCCTAAACTAGGATGCAATGGTTGGGCAATCTGCTTTTCTAAATAGGGACTTTCCAAGTTGGGAGGGGGAAAGTGAACAGGTGCAATTCCTTGAAATCAGAAAAAGAGATGTCCCATTCCCCTCAAGGTTGTCTGTAAATAATTAAAGGAACATGGAAACAATAAGTGATTGATCAGTATGGAGCCAGTTTCCAAATAAGACATATGGGTTGCTTTAGATGTATAACTGTGAGAACATTTCTTTCATCAGCTCCTTAGATCTGACTGGGTATCTGGTCAACATAACCTAACTAAGGGTCTCTCAGCAACAGGTAGAGGTGATCCAGCTTCCTAGACACATAGGGCCAGGTTCAAACAATGCAGTCAAGTTTTCTCCCAATTCCCACAATTGAATCAAGTTTTCTCACAAGACAGAAGTTGGACTAGACCCATCATGGAACAGAAAGGGAATTGAGCTAGCTCCAGAAATGACTCACAAGATGGAGTCAGTGTGGTTTGCTGAATTCCCACCACCACTTGCTACTCCAATCCCCTTAATTCCCTCAGAGGAAGGGGCAACTTAAGAACAACCCATGTGCTGCTATCCGCATAAAAGCAAAAGAAAACAAGGGAGGCTTCCTACATTTTGGATGGATCGCTTATTGTGGACTTATGGAAGCACATCAGGGCAGGTTGCTAGCTCCGTCATCGGAGGGAGTAGCCACAACTCAATTGAATTGAATTGAATTCAACAAACATTGAAAAAATTTCATCCCGAGCTGTGTTTGAGAGCCTCTGAAACTTTAAAAGATTGAATGGGGTTTTGTAAACTCTCGGTTGCCAAAGCATCTGGGAAATTTAATGTCCTGAGCCTCTGGGATTGTGTTCTGTGATCATGGTGGTCTTGGTAGTGAATGGAAACCTTTGTTGTATTAGGTTAAGGCCTGAGATCCTGCATTGTCTGGCTCTAAAGTTCTGGGAACCCCTGGGCAGAAAGGCCTTGGGCACGAATTGAGGTCTCCCTGTAACCTTTCCCACAAAATAGAACTTTGGGAGAGTTCCCACCAGCTGGGAACACCAGTCACATGTATACTCTGAAAGAGAGCCAAGAATGAGGGCAGGGGAATGGTCTTGATGACTTCTTGGGTTTCCTTCCAGGAGGTAAACAGTTCCATGGAGAGCCTGTCAGCCTCGGCCTTCCTCTTGGGGTGTCAGGTGTCTCCCTCTTCAGGAAGAATGAAGTGGAATCATGAAAACAGTTATGACTCTTGCTTACTTTCCTGTTTGATTTCCTGTAGCCTGTGACAGCTTTCCCAATCTGACACAATCCCTGAGGACAAGAAGATAAACCCAAAGTTAGGTAGGTGCCTATTTCTCAGCTCAGGGTCATAGGGTTACAGAGTCCAACCCTCTCATTTTACAGATGAGGAAACTGCTCCAGCGAGTGACTAGCCCAAGGTAACACAAAAAGTGTCCATGGGAGGATTCAAACCCAGGTCCTCTAACCCCAGTGCTCCTGAGGAAACAAGCTGAGCTAAATCATGGTCCTTTTCTCACAAACTTACCTCCTTACTGACACTCCAGATTCAATTCTTTGTTTAACCTCTTTTGATTCAACAGAATTAACGCTGCCGGCACATCTGATAAGGTCATGTCATAGTAAAGCACCCTAATGATTCTTTCTTCCCTGTGGGTCCTTTTCCTTTCTTCCCCCCATTGCAGACTCTCTTACGTCCTGACAGGCCCTCCCTACTCAAACTTTCTCTCCTCCAGTTCATTCAGAATGTCATAGCCCACATCACCTTCCTGTAGCAGCAGCAGAAGCAACAGCCACAGCAAGAGCAAGAAAGTAGTAGCCAATTCTAAGGCCAATTCTTTGTCAGTGAAGTCACAGTAAACACAGACCAGCTGATAAGCGTGAAAGGTTCTTTTTTTTTTCCCTTTCTTTCAGTGTTGGCCCCAATTGTGTAAGGACTCTTGTTTTGAACATTAGCTCACCTTTAAAAAACAATGGCTAAGGGAAAAAAAAGTGGGAGTGGGGGGAGGGAACAGCACCTGAACCAACGGCCCTTTGTTTTTTAGAATTTTCTGGTTTCCATATCACTGGGCAGTTGGAAATTGGGTCCCATCTCCTCCTGTTAGAAGTTAGCTGGTTGAGCAGAACTAAAAAATAACCATTCAAAACGAGAGGGAATGGATTTGGGTTTACATCAGAATTTTCACACCCACAGATGTAGGGGTGGGGAGAGAGTCCTACTCACTGAGGAAGGGAGTGAGACTGTTGCTTAATGCCATATTAGGGTATAGTTTATGGGAAAGTACCTATATTTTTACATGCTGTTTATCCACACAGACATTCATATATATATACACATATATAGCATATATGTATATATATACATATAAATATACACCCTGACACATGTATGGATCCATGCTCAAATGATGCCATGATATTCTTAACAGACATATGGAGAGAGGGATATTTATAGCTACAGCTAGAGCTATTTGAAATGTGCTTTAAGTCTGTGAATGTTGCATAAGTTTGTCCTAGAGAGAGGAGCTGGGCCTGAGAATTGAATACCAGAGCAGCCTATCCTTTCCTTACCTTCTAAGGAAGCCAGTGATTGTCATTAGCCTCCACTGAGGAGAGTGGTCTGTGCCAAAATGGTGACAGAATACACAAATAATACCCGATGTCAGTTGTTTGGGATAATACTGCTAAGATGCACATCCCGCCTGCCAGGGACAGTATCTCTGTACTCTGGTAAGTGAAATCCAATGATAAATGTCAATATACTTATGTTCCGATGTGAAAGTGAGCGCTAACTGTCTGGAACACAAACAGAAGCAGCAGATCACAAGATGCTCCTTGCCAGGTGGCATTTAGGAGTGTCACACATGGGAGGGCTGCTTGGAATGATGTTTTCATCAGCAGAGACAAGTGGCTGGGCCAGGCACCACTGGGGGCCATCTCGACCTTTCTCAGTTCTCTCTCTTTCTAGTGGATTGGCCAATTGTGCTTTTAGGTGTCCATTAAGCAAGGTGGTTTCTTCTTTAATGGACTTTTTGGACTGTACTTGATGGTGGCTCAGCTGAGAGACAGCTTTGAAATCAATGATAGCACTTGGGTGTGGTGGCCCATGCCTGGATCCCTGATACCAGGGAGGCTGAGGCTGGTGGATCTCTTAAGTTCTGGAGTTCTGAGCTGCACTACTGCTACACCGATCAAAATCCAGTGTAGATATTTGCCCTCTGGGAAGGGGCGGGGGCATCAGGCTACCTAAGGATGGATAAACTGGCCCAGGTTGGAAACAAAGCTGGCCAAGTCCCATGCCAATCATCCATGAGAGCAGACCTTTGAAAGGCTGCTGCAGTTCTAGACTGGGTAAGGTAGGGGAACCTTATCCCCAAAAAAGGAAAGAAAGGGAAAGGGAAAAGGGAAGAGGAAAAAGGGAAAAGGGAAGGGAAGGGAAGGGGAAAAGAAATCAATGCTAAGAGATACCACGTAAGGAAAACACTTCCAACTTCAGGTTTTCTCCTGTTTGCCCCACAGACAAAGGTAGAGCTAACATTTATATCAACTAATCAGTGAATCGATCAACAAGCATTTTTTAAAATCACTATGTGCCAGGTATTGTGCTAGCTGATAGGGACACAAGTACAAAAATGAAAATGAAATAGCCTCTGACTTTAAGGAGCTTGAATTCTACTAGGGAAGACTTTGGGTGTGAGTCCTCCCTCTGAAGCATAGTAACTGGGTGATACTGACAAGGGATTTAACTTCTCATTTCCCCAGGCAACTCCCCAAAATTATAATTGCCAAGAAGTTGTTGATCTGCATCAATGGAAATAATTTTAACCCCTAAACCCCTGAAATTTTAAGTCTAAATCTTCCCTACGAGCACCCTCCCCCAAATAAAATTGAAGATAGATACATATTGGTATGCAAACACATATCTGACTAGAAGATGTCTTTAGAGGATCTTGGAGTCTTGGGTTCCTTTGTAAATATGTGTGTGCACACGCATATGTGTGTGTATATATATATATATACATACACATATACATATACATATACATATACATATATACATATATGTATGTAGGTATAATATATGTGTGTGTGTATAGACACATAAAAGTATGATGATTTTTATTTTGAGATGCAATAATTAGTAGCTTTTGATTAAGCCAGAGCAGCTCTGAATATTCCTTAGAAACATCTCCCTACTTTCTTAAGTGCAAGTCTTTGTGAAGGTATTTGGAGGTCTCACAGTAAATGGAGATAAGAATAGGGCCTGGACATGGGATTTTATCAGTATAGGGAACTCCCATCCAAGTGAAGGAACTCCCTCCACCAATGCAGATCAGTGACTTCTCTGTTATATATAGTCTTAGAGAGCTGCCTACAGCATTGAGAAGTAGTGACCTGCCCATGGCTCAGGGGAAAAAAAAGAATGAACCAAAAATAATTCCAAAGCCTTTTGCCTCACTCTCCATATGTATCTAAAGATATTTAGTAATCTGGAATGGTTTAGAGTAGGTTGAAGGGGTTCTGGTATGCACTCTTTGGGGCCCACCTCCTCCAAGGACCCCAGGAACCATCCCAATTTCTCTCCATAAAACATTTTAACTCTTGGATTATCTCCAAAATTGCATCCTTCATCCAGACTCATGGGGCAACTTTTTGTGCCAGGAATAAATTAGGGTATTGCTGTCCATCAAGGGACACTGCAAATCTCTCATCTCTTCCTTTGTCTTCACTCACATGTGAATAGATAGCCCTGGATCTGTCTTTGGAGCTGGGTGAAGGGTGGTTTTTGGGTGTTACATCTACCCCATGACATCTGGTGCCTTGTTGGACAGCAAAGGTGTTCAATTTGATCCCAGAAAGATTCCCTGATGGCCTTGCCTTAATGAATTCATTCTTCCCTTGCCCTATCATGCATGAAATAAGCACAGACTGGAACCTGGACAAAGGAGCAAGGTTCCAGCTAGGATGCCAATGGCCTGCTGCCTCCATCTTTGAAAGAACCCATCTGTTGTCCAACTGTGAAGCCCAACTGTTCTGCCAACTGGCCAGCAAGGTAAGGAGTGTATGTGGAGGAGACTGTGACACAGAAGAAGACCTGAAGGATGCAATGGAGGTGTCCCCATCTAGGAACTTTGTGCTTCCTAAACTCATTTGGCCATGGAACACAGTGGGAATTGAAATCTATCAACAGAAACTATAAATGCTAATCTGGAAGAGGGGGATGGCTGAGAATGGGATATTGATTACTTTTAGGGGAAAAGGAATTAGGGAAATTTGAGCACAAAATAGAAAGAACTATCCCTTTCTGATATTGAAAATTTGTCACAATAAATGATTTTGACACACATATAGAGGCTTAGATCCTTTTGTATGCTCTCAGGCTCCTCAGAATTAGAAATTTTCTGGGACCTGAATAGAAACCTGAGCCCAATGCTAAATGGAAAATCACTGTCAAGACCAATATGAACTTAAGCCTCCGGATATGGGTAGAACTAGATCAATGGCATCTTAGGATGCTGCAAAGGGCACTGGACTTTGGGTTAATAACAGAACCAAGTTTGAGTCTCAGCTCTGACATTCATTACCTGTGTCACTTCTTGGATCCTCAGTTTCTCTATCTGTAAAATGAAGACAAAAATATTTGCACCTCTTGTTTCACAACATTATCTGAGAGAAGTGCTTGATAAATCATTAACATGATGTAAATGTGAATTATTCTTTTAAAAAAGAATGTAACAAGATGAGGAATGTTTTAGATCACTGCATTCAGGGTGAGCTTGTACCTTAAGCCTATACCACTTTAGACATCGACTCCATATTCTAAATAAAGTTTTAAGGAAAATTAATCTTATGATGTATTACTTAATGATTATTATTACTTTGTAATCCATCCTCTTCCCCATTTTGTCAAACCCCATTTCTCAGTCAAGCTCAAAAAACAGTCTCTCCCAATTCTAAAGCTGGTTAAATTATGTGATAACTCCTAGCCCCTGGAGCATTTGCTAGCTAACCAGTTAAAAGTAGGACCCTTGCTTCATTTACCAGTAAACAAAGAACCAGCTTGGGCTAGGTCCCTCCCCAGGGGTAGCTCTCCTGTCCTTCCCTCTCCTTGTCAAAGTTAGGGTGATTTGGTCTCCAAGGGGAAAGCTAAGAGGGGGAGGAAGGGATAGTTCTGATTTTCTGGCCAAGATTGGTAGAAGCAGCTGAGGCCCATAAAGCAATTAGCATTCCTTAATTGTCAGAAAGGGGCAAGATCAGCCACACCTGAAGGCCAACCTATTTTCCCCAAGCTGAAGTTTTATCCCATCACTTGAGAATTACTTCAGGTCTCCCATGGAGAAAGCAATAGGGAAAACCTGAGGTAACTCTTAAACCACCCCTTTATTAAAATATCTACCAATCAAATACACACACACACACACACACACATATCCTAATCAGGATTGTCTTATCTTTGCCAGGGGAGGTCCAAATGATGTACTGTCAGGTCAATAAGAAGGAAGACCCACTGAGGTTTAAAAGTTGCCTGGGGGGGCAGCTAGATGGTGCAGTGGATAGAGCACTGGCCCTGGAATCAGGAGGACCTGAGTTCAAATCTGGCCGCAAACACTTGACACTTAGCGTGACTCTGGGCAAGTCACTTAACCCCAATTGCCTCACCAAAAAAATAATAAAATAAATTTTTTTAAATAAATAAAAGAAAGCCTGGGCCCTAACTGGGAGTCTTTGGTCCTTAAGAGAGGCCATTGTGGGGCAGCTAGGTGGTGCAGTGGATAGAGCACCAGCCCTGGAATCAGGAGTACCTGAGTTCAAATCCGGCCTCAGACACTTAACACTTACTAGCTGTGTGACCCTGGGCAAGTCACTTAACCCCAATTGCCTCACCAAAAAAAAAAAAAAAAAAAAAAGAGGCCATTGTTCCAATTTCTTGGTTGGATACTGTTATCTTCACTCAGGTCCCTGGCTAGTCACTGTTAATAAATTGTAAATTTCCCCCAGAGAAAATCATGCCTCTGTCATTTTACTCACCATGGTTTTCAAGATATATAGCATAAACACCATTTCTAGCTTTATATCCCAAAGACATCCTCCCAAAGAGAAAAAGACCTATTTGTACAAAAATATTTATAGCAGCTCTTTTTGTGGTGGCAGGAATTGAAAATCAAAGGGATGCCCATCAATTGGGGAATGGCTAAACAAACTGTGGTATATGATGGTAATGGAATATTATTGTACTTTAAGAAATGACAAGCAGGATGACTATATAGTGAAGTGAGCAGAACCAAGAGAACATTGTGCATAGAGACAGCAATATTGTTTGATGAAGAACTGTGAAAGACTTAATTATTCTCAATGATACAATGATCCAAGACATCCCAAAGGACTAATGATGAAGCATTCTATGCACCTCCAAAGAAAGAACTGATATTGATACAACACAGACTGAAGCATGCTATTTTTCACTTTCTTTCATTTTTTTCTTTTAATCAAGTTTGCTTGTACAAAATGATAAATATGATCATTTTACATTAAAAAGATATATAGCATATACAAGTACAAAATATACAAACATATAAAAGCACCCAAAATTCTACAAAACACATGAAGTGAAAATTAGTGTATAATTAATGAATATACAAATAAAAGAATAAGAGTTGGGTTAAGAAAATTAGAGAGGGTTTTGGAAAAAAAAAGAGTCTTGAGATGAGGCAAGGTGTTCTTATGGAATAATCCCTTGAATATCATGCTTGGGTTACCTGAGTTCAGATGCTGCCTAGTAAATACCTCACTAGTTATGGAGCCTTGAACAAGTCATGTAGCCATACTGAGTTTCAATTTTCTTCTCTTTAAAATGGGGGCAATATCTGCACTGCTAGATTCCAGGGTTGTTGTAAGCTTGAGATAATGGACATAAAGGGGTAGATAAATGTTGACAGCAGTATTGTGCAGTGGATGGACAGCTGGTCTTGGGGTTAGCTGTGGTTTCAAGACCCACCTCCCACAAATACTGGCTGTGTGAACCTGATAAAGTCACTGGGGCTCTCCTGGACCCAGGCAACTGTTTAAGACTTTATTTGTGGTGAAAACACCTGTCTCCATCAATAGAGGATGTCCTTACACCGATAAAATTAGAGGTCCAGTCCTCTCTGGCTTTAGTTTCTTCCAAGAATAAGGGGCCCTCTGATCTCTGAGGTCCCTTCCAGTTCTAAATCTATAATCTTATGTCTAAATGTTCTCTGAGATCTCTTTCAAATCTAGATCTATGCACATGTCAAGATCTATGACTGTCAAGAGCACATGGAATACTGGGCCAGGAGTCAGGAAGTTTGAGTTCAAATCTAGCCTCAGACACTTGGTCAACCTGTGTGACTCTGGGCAACTCAGTCACTTAACCTTTATCTGCCTCAGTTTCCTCATCTGTAAAATGGGAATAATGATACCCAAGACACCTACTCTCAGAATTGTTGTGAGGGTCACATGAGATAATAATTGTAAAAGTACTTTGTAAACCTTAAAGTTCTATCTACATGTTATTAATATGTTATATACATATACCATTGTACTAATTATCCCATACTATAAAACATATGCAAAAATAGAGGTTAAAAGTAAATAATATTTCATTTTAGAATCAATAGGGAGCCACTGGAGTTTATTGAGTAGGAGAGGAGTAGCATGGTCAGACCTGGGCTTTAGAAAAATAGCTTTGGCAACCAGATCTGAGTGGGGAAGAGATTTGAGAAAGGGAGAGGTTAGTGTCCAGGAAAAGGGGATGGGGGCCTGAATTAGGGGAGTGGCTGAGGGAGAAAAGAGAAGGAACAGATGTGAGAGAAGTGGAAGTAGAACCAATAAGACTTGATAACTGATTGGTACATAGATATGGTGTGAGAGAAAATGAGAAATTGAAAATGATACTAAAGTTGTGAGGAAATGGGTAACTGTAAGGATGGTGGTGCCCTCAACAGTAATAAGGAAGTCTGGGAGATGGATGGGTTGAGTTAGAAGTGGCGGGAATGTAATAGTAGATGTGATCAAAACCACGATCCAGCCATGTCTGCTAATCTTGCGTGACTCACTCTGTCCTACCCAAAACAAAAAGTGGGGAAGCTGCCTGTTATTCACAGGTGGTTGTGCCCAAGCCCAAAGCCCACCCTCTAAGGGGTCCCTTTCATGGCCAGGAGGTGACCTGAGAGCAGAGCACTGGGTTTTCCCAATGGCATCTAGGCAACTACCAAGCATGTCTGCCAGTCTCAGAGGATGGGGAAGGAAGGCTGAGGGAGGGTTCAGAGTGGGGGATAAGAATAGGTGTAGTTGTGTTGGAGATGAGTGATTGGCTATTGCAGCATGGGCTGCTACCTCTTGTTCCACCTAATGCTTTGGGGACAGCAGGAGGGGCCCACTTTGGAGAGCACTGGCCCCTATGTGACGTGAGGACTGAAGTAGGGAGAAGCTAAAGAGCCAATTTAGAAATTGCAGTGGCCAGAATGTTGGACTCAGATTCAGGAAAACCTGAGGTAAAATCTTGCCTAGACTACTAGTTCTGTAATCTTGGGCATATTAGTTATTGTTTCTCAGCCCCAGTTTCCTCATCTGTAAAATGAGGGACAAAAATAGCATCTACTTCAAAAGATTGTTGTGAGGATCAAGTGAGATAACAAATGTAAAGCACTATATAAATGCTAGCTATTATTATTGTTATTATTATTATAGACCATATAACTAGCTAATAATAATAATAATAATTAAGTTGTTCAGTCTATTTTTAGTGGTGCCTGACACTTTGTGACTCCATTTGGAATATTATTGATAAAGATGCTAGAATGGTTTTCTATTTCCTTCTCCAGCTCATTTTTACAGGTGAGGAAACTGAGGCAAACAGGGCTAAATGACTTATCCAGGGTCACACAGCTAAAAAGTGTCTGAGGCCAGATTTGAACTCAGGAAGATGAGTCTCCCTGCCCCCTCCAATAATAGCTAACAGGATTATTATAGTAATTTTAGTGTGAAAATGAAAAAGAAAAGAGCATATATGAGAAATGTTTTGGAGAAAAGATCAATAGGGTATGGCAGTAAATTGGACATGGGGAGCAAAAATCTTTCCTAAGGAACTCCCAAGTTCATCTGAGTACCAACAAGGTATTGGAATGGAAGTAGACTAGTCTCAGAAATCCAGTCAGTTGAATATGATTGGGCTCCCTGCACTTGGCCTAATGTTGGTTATCTGAAAACAATCCCTATCCTCCACCTGGCAAAGTGAATAACACCCAGACAGGCCACTCCACTTACCAACCATGGAACCAGCTTCTCTAAAACTTGGCTGAAAAGGCTGATGGTTTATAGAATAGCTATCTAGGAAAGATCCTGAGTCCAAAATGACTTACTGATATCCACTGTTTTACTTCCCTTTCTCCCACATCTGCCAGAAATAGGAACCCTTATTTCTAGGAGGAAATTTGGGGTTGGCATTTAGAGTTTATCCACACCAGCACCTGGTACATTTTAAACATTTGTTTTCTATTAAAAGAATAATCATAATTAAGTGGGGAAGAGAGCTGAACAAACAGCAGCCTATCTTTGTGAGCACCTGGATGGCAAGAGAAGAGGGGAAGCTTGCAGACCCTAGGCCTATAGGTCAGCAAAAATCCAGAGTATTTGAATCGTGATAGCCTCGGAGACAAGAAATTGACATCCTCCAAATGCAAGCGGATTCAGATGGCCCCGGAGGGGCTCCTCCAAGGACAGGCAAGCAGGAAGCTCAGAGAGCACAAGCCAAGATGCAGAGAATGTTCTGAGGCATAAACGTCACTGGTCTTTCCTGCCTTCCACTCCTGAGACAGCCAAAAGTGACTTTATTATTTTGAAAAAAAAATCTTGGGGCTAAGGCAGGTGCTGTGAGAGAACAGGATACTGACAGATCAGGGAGTGTGTTGAAGCAAAAGGCTAGAGTACAGGTAGTGGGTATAGTCATCAAGGAACAAAGCCTTGTGGAAGTCCAGAAATTCTAGAATGACTAGAGTTACTGACATCTAGAAAAAAAATTTATTCCTTTGAAAATGATTTAACTTCCTCATGGAACATCATAGCATTGAGATTTAGGACCAGAAGGGACCCTGGAGGTCACCTCTCATTTTACAGAAGAGGAAACCAAAGATGCGACTTACCTAAGTAAACTCTAACATATTTCTAGATATGACCTACAGTTAAGGGGCAACACAAGGGATATCATTGAGGAAATGTATGATCCATGAAGGAGTCAGGCCAATCAAATGGTACAGAGAAAGACAAAGAGACAACCTGAGTGTTCCTTCCACTGGTAACCTTGAAATGTGAAAAGTTTCAGAGGGCAAACTGACCCTGTTTGGTGTATTCTCTATAGGGGATCTATGGAAGACCATGGCCAAGAAGTGGATGGGATGAGAAGGGATGCACCTGCAGAGATGGAGGAAATACCTCCAATGGTGAGATCACAGACTCACTTTGATCAATGTGATACTGAAGTATGCTTATATAAGGGGCTTTTTTTTTAAGATAAAGTAATTTTATTCCGAATAGGTTGGTAACATATGTAGTTGCGAATAATATACTGACAGGATTATAGATTTGGAAGAGACCTTAACAATCATCTAACCCAAAAAACCAAACTAAACCACACCAAAAAACAAACACCTCACCCCCCCACCCCCCCACCCCCGCCCCAATCATCTAACCCTACCTCCTTGTTTTAGAGCTAGGGCGGAACCCAGGGAGATGTGGTGACTTTACCTCTCAGGCCATTTCCTCATTTGTACAATAGAAAGGTGGCATTAGATAACCTCTGAGGTCCCTTACAGCTAGCCCTTCCAGGGCTAGTAAATGGCAGAGGTGAGATCTGAACTGAGATTTTCTGACTTCCACAGGGCCTATCTAGCTCCCCATCACTTTGTTCTCCTCTGTGTGCTTCTATTCTAATCTGTTTTATGTTTCTCTCTCTTCATGCTCCACAGGCCCTATTAGACTGTAAGCTCCATTAGGGCTAGGATGACACCCTATTCAGTCACTGAGTTTAGCAAAATTCATTGAATGTAAAAAAGTTTAGGACATGTCCAATGAGTGAACATTCCTGTTGTTGTTATTTAAAGGAAGGGCAGCTAACACAGTCTAGTAAATAGTGTGAGGGGTGGAGTCAGGAACACTCCACATCAAGTGCTTCCTCTGACACATGTTGGCTGCTGTGACCAAAGGTCACATCAACTCTCTGAGATTCTGTGTCCTGAACAGCTGTGCTCTATGCTGGTGGAGGGAGGGTCCATCCTCAGAGTTCCTTGGACCAATAATTTCAGAGATACAGATCCCCCCCAAATAAAATTCAATAAAAACATCCAAATATCTTAACTAATCCTTATAGATCACTAAAATGAAATATTTTCCCAATAAATGCATTCAATCATTTATCCTAGAAAATTTCAAATGTTCCTATAAGCTTACTTGGGATTGAAAATGAGTTGCCAATTTTGGCTTTGACTGCACTTTGGAGCTGTGAGCATCACGTATTTTATTTGTATATATTCCTGTTCATTTTTTTTTAAATGTACCCAGTCACCATCACTTCTGGAAGCACAAACAAAGAACTTAAAAAAAAAAGAAAAAGAAAAAAACCTTCACAGCAAAACTCCTTTTAAAGATGGAAGAAAAGAAACGCTCTTCAGCAGAAAAATATTACAAGGGACCATCCATTGGGTATGCCTTTTGCTGAGTCTTTAAAATCCAGGGAAATGGAAGACTAAATAAGACTGTGAGTGAATTTCACCTTGCTGTCAGTAAATAAGCTGGTGGTCTCTCAGTTGTATACTTAGGCAAAGGCCAGATAAAATGAAGTCAACACCTTCTGGTTCTGTGGGTCCAGGAAGGAAGGAAATTCCAAAGTTAAGGCCCAATCATGGATAATATCTACTTTGCCATCCTCAGCATAACTCCTTTGAGAAACAAGCAGGTATACTTAACTGCTGGAAGGAAGCAGAGAAAGACACAAAGTCTGTGTCTTCGGTGAACATCAGCACACTGTAGTTGGTCCCCAACACCACAGGGGAATGTGTGAATCCCTAAAATACTAATTTTATCAGAGCAATGACAGCCCATATTTGGGGGGGGGCAGGGCAATGAGGGTTAAGCTACTTGCCCAGGGTCACACAGCTAGTAAGTGTCAAGTGTCTGAGGTTGGATTTGAACTCAGGTACTCCTGAATCCAGGGCTGGTGCTTTATCCACTGCACAACCTAGCTTCCCTGACAGCCTATATTTTTATTCTAGTTTACTTTGGACTTCAGATCTCCCACCCCACCACTCCCCCTTTCGAGTTTTTCAACTAAGCTTATTTTAGATTTTGGTCCAGAATATGCACTGATTTATGAGGTCCATTTCTACTCTGTAAGAGTTGAAATTTAATTGCTAGTGAAATGTTAATACTGGATTAAGAGTCCTGTGGAATGAAGGCCTCTGTTTGCTCACTGAATAATTATAGAATGAGCAAGTGTGATGGATATCATCTGGGGAATGGATAACTCCACTGTGGTCAGACCACTGAGCCTTGGTTATTTGCAAGTGACCTTTACCCTAGTGCTGGCTGGGGAAGCAAACAGAATTCTGGGAGTCTGGGCTTTCCCTTGGGGTGTAAAACATCCATTATGGTTGAATGCTGGAAAACTTGAAACTTTCCATCCTAAGGTCATATAAATAATAATATTAATAATAATGATAACATCAACCTCATTTATGTAAAATTTTAAGATTTACAAAGCACTTTACAAGTATTATCATATCTTATCCTCACGACCCTGGGAAATAGGTACTGTTATTATTCTCATTTTATGGATGAGGAAAACAGAAGTTGAGGGACCTGTCCAGGGTAACACAGCTACCAAGTGTCATCATCATCATAGCTGACACATTTAGTTCTTTAAGATTTGCAAAGGGCTTTGCATACATTATCACCCTAGATAGTTCAGGTGTTACCATCCCCTTCTATAGATAAGGAAACCGGCACAGAGAGGGGAGGAAATAGTGTCAGAGTCAGGATTGAACAAAGTAGCATTAAAAAGCTCACACTACAAAACAAAAAATAATGGACTTTGTCCCTGAGATAAATAATGAAGGACGCAAGGTATTCAGTGGAAATCACAACAAAGGGAAGCCTTGGTTTAGCCTCACTTTCCTGAATTCTTGAATTAGAAAAGGAATTAGTTTTTAAGTGGACCTTAGAGTGTAGGATTAGGAAAGTGTGGGTAAAGACTGGATGTTGATTCAGGTCTTTGAAAGGTACCTGTTCTTATGCAAATGAATCCCCTTCCTACTGGTCTTTTCATGAGCATAAGCTTTAAGTCTGAGGAATTATTAAATAATATGACTGATGGCTATAGCCTAATTATGGTGAAGCAATATTTTTTTTGCACCAATGTAAAGAATCTGGAACACACAAACGAGAATGACTGCACCCAAGAATATGATGGAGATTAGTCCCTGATTATTTGCCTGCTTTGAGTCTTTGTTTTTAGTTTGGTTTTAATGACACTCACTGTCAATCAGGGAGAGTTTAACTTAAAATTTGGAGAAAAAAAATGAGCCACTGAAGCCTATCTTTTCAAATTCTTTAAAAAACAGTGATTAAGATAACAGAAGTAGAGTGGGTGTTAAACCATTATGAAAATTATCTACTTTCCCTCTGACTCCCCAAGAAGACTTGGGGAAATCTCTGAATCAGCCATGTTTAATAGGAAAGGGAAGGGGGAAAATTGCCACTAGAAAACTGGCCAGGTCACTTGCCTTACCTTCCCATTTCCATTTGCCATCCATGGCTTTTGGCCTCATCCTTTCTTCCATCCCAAGAGTGTTCTCATCCCTCTGCCTGGGCTACTGAGAAAGATAGAAACCCACTGAAGAACCAGTAAACAGAATAGACTGGGAGTAAGTACCACCCACTAGGGTATATCTGGAGTATTTTGTTCAATTCTGGCTGCAATTTTTTTAAGGGCATGGTATAATGAAAAGGGGCATTGGACCTGGAGTCAGAAGAGAACTGAGTTGAAATCTGGCCTCCGACACTTACTAGCCTTGTGACCCCCCCAGGCAAGTCACTTAACCTTTTCTGGGCCTCAGGCACTTGTTAAATTAAAATACCTTCACTATCTACTTCATATGGTTGTTCAAATCATCAGATGTAATGAGATAATGTAAAGCAGTGGTGTCAAACTCAAAAACTGGGACCACTAAACAAACCATCCATATGGATCCCTGTTGGCTACATGCTGACTTAGAAAACCATAAATTAACATGATCCATATTCTATTGTATATTTATTTATTTTGTTAAATATTTCCCACTTACATTTCTTCTTTTTCTTCTTCTTCTTCTTCTTCTTCTTCTTCTTCTTCTTCTTCTTTTGCATTGCCTCATGTTTGGCACCTCTGAGGTAAAGGATTAAATAAAATCGTGCAAATAAGAGCTATAAAAATGTCAGCTATTTATTATTGCTGTTACTATTGTTCATGAACTTGAGTATGCCCAGAAGAGGCCAAACAGGATGATGAAGGGCCTCAGAAGCCAATCATGAGAGAAACAGATGGAAGGATGATGGCTGTCTTTAAATATCTGGCGGGTTGTCACATCCATGCTCCAGAAGGCAGAACTAGAACTAGTGGGTGGGAGTTAGAGGGAGACCAATTTTGACTGATCAAAAGGAAGAACTTGCTAACAATTAAAGCTGTATACAAGTACAATGGGATGTTTCATGGCATATGGAACTCCCTATAATTAAAGTTAGTATCATAGGAATTATAGACCTTAAAGGTTGCTTAGTCCATGCCCCTATTTTTACAGATGAGGAAACTGAGGATAGTAAGTGTCCAATTTGCTCAAGGTCACACATGTGTCAAGTAACAGATATGGCCCTAGAATAAGGCTGGATGTGGTAGGAAGGATCCCTGCATTGTGTGAAAGTTCAAAATAAATAACTCTTAAGCTCCCTTCCAGTTCTAAGACTTCACAACACTGAGTTATGAATCCTATTTTGAAATTCTACTGGAGTAATTGACTGTTCAGCCCTAGAAAAATCAGTGGCCACCACTGGGTATCCATTTCCCCAGGGGAAGAGTGAAAATGTGGGGGTTCTCCTATTGGTAAGATCACTCTTTTCCTTACACGTCCATTAGCTCCTTGGTCAGAGACCCCCTCTCTCATTTTGTGGCTTGATGGAATACTGTACCTAGAATCAGGAAGACCCGTATTTAAGCCCTGCCTCTGACCCTTCCAAACTGTGTGATCAGGTGCAGCCCATTTAACCATCCCAAATTCCTTAGCTATAAAATGTGAATAATAATACTTGCAATATCTTCTTCATAAGGTTATTGTAATGGTCAAATGAGATACTGTATTTTAAAGCACTTTGAAAATTTTGAAGTTTGTAGCTCTATAAATGTCAGTAATTATGGAGAAAAATGGTGCTCAGGGCCAGGATGAGATCCAAGTATGGTTAAACAATAGTGGAGTGGCAGGTCTGGGAAGTAAATTGAAAATAACCCAACTGTTTTTAGACTGTGGTTTTAACTAGGCCCATCTTCTCTCATTAGGCATCATTCTTGCTAATGACTTACCTCAAAGGGACATAAGTGGCTGTGTTGGAATGTTGTGTTTTTTTTCCAAAGCAATTTAGGATTCTCAGTTGGCTGTTGAATGAAGAAAAGTGTTCTTCTTGTGGATGGGGACACAGAGCTGGGGCACCTGGTCAGCCCAGAGTGAAAAGAATGGGCCCAGGGGGACCTTGGAATTATGGGAATACATGATGTTAATGACTCATGCAGTGGGATGTGGGAGAAACAGTGAAAGCTTTAATCGAAGGAGAAAAAGAACAGTCCTGCTGCCAACTCTGCAAGGTGAACTCAGGGCTCAGGAGCATAGCTACTCTAACTTTAAGAAACTATGGTCTGATTGTTTTCTTTCACAAAAGTCTCTTTATAATGCCTCCCCATAGAGTGGCAGTGACCCTGGGCCCCCGAGGTCTGTGTTAGTGGAGGAAAAGTTCTGGAAGGCTCAAAGGATTGTAGATTTAAAACTGGAAGGGACCAGAGGCTATTGTGGCTGATCCCCTCATTTTACAGACAAAGAAACAGAGGCACAGAGCAGGTAAAATGACTTGCCCAGGCTCACATAGCTAGCAAGTATCTGAGGCAGGAAATGAACCCAGGTCTTCCTGACTCCAAGTCCAGTGCTATTTCTCAAAGCTAAAAAAGGTCTTTGACTACCTAACTATTTTAAGTCACTTTACTTCCTAAGACACAAAGAGCTTGAGGTAAGAAACAAAATACTTAAAATTGAGAGTTAAAATAATTGTTTCAGATCACCTAACCTTGATAACTTTCCATCAATCCTGACAATCCTTTGGAATGTAATGTGGAGAAAAAGAAAACAAAAACAAAAACCTGGGAGGGAAATGAGAAGCTCTATAGGGGGTCTGCATGTGCCCTGGTCTCTCTATCACTTATTTCCCATCAAGCCTGGGTTCAAATCGAATCTCTGAGGTAGATGATGATGATGATGATGATGATGATGAGAGAGAGAGAGAGAGAGAGAGAGAGAGAGAGAGAGAGAGAGTGCTGTATTTAGATATCACCATGTGATGGGGGTGGGGTGAGGCTTTGCATCTCACCCAGTACTTATTTCTTCTTATCTTCGTACTTTATTTTTTGAAATCAAAAAAGTATTTTATTATTTTCTAGTTACATGTTGAGATAGTTTTTGACATTTTTTGTTTGTTTGTTTGTTTTTGGTGAGGCAATTGGGGTTAAGTGACTTGCCCAGGGTTACACGGCTAGTAAGTGTCAAGTGTCTGAGGCTGCATTTGAACTCAGATACTCCTGAATCCAGGGCTGGTGCTCTATCCACTGCACCACCTATCTGCCTTGACATTTGTTTTTACAAGATTTCTAGTTCCAAATTTTTCTCCCTCCCTGCCCCCTCCCCAAGACAGAAAGCAATCTGATATAGGTTATATATGTACAATCACATTAAACATTTCTGCATTACTCATGCTGTGAAAGAAGAATTAGAACAAAAGGGAAAACCCTCAAAAAAGAAAAACAAAAAAGTAGAAATAGTATGGTTCAATCTGCATCTAGATTTTCCACAGTTCTTTTTTCTGGATTAGGAGAGCATTTTCCATCATGAGTCCTTTGGAACTATCTTGGACCATTGTATTGCTGAGAAGAGTCAAGTATATCACAGTTGATCAAAACACAATGTTGTTGATACTGTGTACAATGTTCTCGTGGTTCTGCTCATATCACTCAGCATCAGTTCATGTAAATCCTTCCAGGTTTCTCTGAAATCCCCCTGCTCATCATTTCTTACAGCACATTAGTATTCCATTACATTTATATGCCACAACTTGTTCAGCCATTCATTCCCCAATTGATGGGCAACCCCTCAATTTCCAATTCCTTGCCACCACAAAAAGAGCATCTATAAATAGTTTTTTACATGTGGGTCCTTTTCCCTTTTTTATGATCTCTTTGGGAAAAAGACCTAATAGTGGTATTGCCGGGTTAAAGGGTATGCACAGCTTTATAGTCCTTTGGGAATAGTTCCAAATTGTTCTCCAGAATGGTTGGATCAGTTCACAGCCCCACCAACAATGCATTAGTGTTCCAAATTTTCCGCAGCTTCTCCAACATTTGTTATTTTCCTTTTTTGTCATATTAGCCAAACAACCAGTACTTATTATTGTTGCATCATAAATAATAAGACCATGGTGATATGAATGAAGAAAGTATGGAATGACAAAAGGCGTGGCTCAGACTTGGCATTCCATAATTGGTTATGCCACAGTCCTTTGTACAAGCAATGTGGATTTTAGTCCTCACTCCCCTCTGATTTTCTGTGTGACTTTGGCCAAGTCCCTTGATTTGTCTAAATCTCAGTTTCACAATTGGGAAATTGTACCTATCATCCCTATCTTATGGGTTTTTTTTTTGTGAACAACTCAAATATCATGCATTTGTAACATCTATTGGCTTTTAGACTTTTGGATCTTTAGAATAACTGAAGTTGCTTGATCTTTGAACAAAGGAGTTATTGTTGTATTTGTTGGCATTGGCTGATACTCTTCCTCTAGTGGCAAGAATAACAATGACTTAGATTTACGTCTATCATTTGCACATTCTTCACTACATCCCTTTGAGTAATTTTCTTTTTAAAAAATTCCATTTTATCACCAAAATAAAAAACCAACCAAACAAAAAAAATCCCATTTTACAGATGAAGAAATTAGGAATCTGAGATTTAAAGCCATTTCTTCATAGTCAAGAAACTAATTAATGTTAGAGCTAGAGTTGGAACCCAGCTCTCCAGCATTTTTTCCCACTGCACTTGCTAGAGCTTTCCTTGGTGTGTGGGTGGAAGGGGAGGGAAAAAGGATTTAGGAGTCTGAGCATGTTTCTCAAAGTATGAAACTTGAACTCAGACCTTAAGATTTATTATCTATCCCCCCTATTAATGATATCCCCCCTCCCCTTCCTATAATCTCTGAGTTCCTCTGATTGTTGCGGAAGAGTGAATTTTGGGTGATGTTACTAATTAGCATAGTGTAAGATAAGCAGCAATTTGGTTGGAACATTTTAATAATAGTTATTTTCTCGTTTGCCTGTATTTAAAAGTTCTAATTTAATGAATAAATTATCTTCAGAGATCTAAGTTATTCTGAGTTTTACGGTTTCATCTGATATGTTAATTTTGTCAACAGATTTGTCTTTAATAATGAAAAATAAAACTTTAAAAATAAAAGCTATTACCACCCTGAAGTCTTTATGTTAATACCTAATGAAAGTCTGGTCAAGTAAGAATATCTTTGCAAGAAGAGTAAAAGACATTAGCTGTCCCTCATCTCTAATGCTAATGCTCCTAACTCAAAGTCAGGAGTGCTTGTTTGGGGTTATTTTTCCACTAGTGAAGCTAGGGCTGCTTCTCCTTTTCATAAGAAGCTATGTAGTATGGAGGGAGTGTCATTGGACTTCTCCGTGTTAGGACTCTGGGCTTCTCTCTGGGGTTCCACTTTTGCCACGAAACATTTTTATGGTGTTAGGCAATTCATTTCACTTTTTTAGCTGTCCATTTCTTCATGACCAATTAAGAAGACCTTAGGGGCAGCTAGGTGGCGCAGTGGAGCACCGGCCATGGAGTCAGGAGGACCTGAGTTCAAATCCAGCCTCAGACACTTACACTTACTAGCTGTGTGACCCTGGGCAAATTACTTAACCCCCAATTGCCTCCCCCTCCCCCCAAAAGATGACCTTGAAAAGATTCCTTCCAACTTAAAAACTGTATAACTGCCAGATCTATAATTAGGGTGGGGCAACTGGAACTTTATACCTAGGTGCAAAAATTTAGGGAAAAGTGCCAGCATTTTACTCCATCAGCAGGCAGAATAACTGAGCTTAGTGTCTAGTTAGTAAAAAGTATTAGTTAAAATGGGAAACTGCCAAGTGGTGTCAGCTTCTTATACTCTTATGACCACACCCTAGGTAAGCTCTTTTGTGCCAGATCACCCTACTCCTCCCCCCTCCAAGAAGTATTTGTATCACAAAGTTCCCACAAGCACAGATAAGAGTGTCCCAGGGTCTCTCCTCGGATGTGGTCCTGTGTCCTGAGGTCCAAGGTCCCTCCTCCCGAATGAAAAGATGATTCCTACTTCTCACTCCTAGCACCCCAGGCACATTTTGTTGTGCTTTCCCCTGGTATCAGAATTGATCATTATAGCACGGTATTCTATAATCATCTGATCTAGTGCCCTTGATGACCAAAGGCATCCATCAATGAGCTGACTGGCTAAGACATGGAGTATAGTTTGTGGTGATGAAAAAGAAAGAAGCTAACTCTATAGGGATCAAATGGTGACTCTGGCCTCATTAACCCCAGGCACCAACCAACTAAGCTAATGGCATCATGGAGGGGAGAAATGTTATTACAGGAGTATAATGAAGTGGGGGGGGGAAGGAGATGCAGCTTAGCACCAGGAAGCCTCTTATACAGTGGAGGGTTCTCTCCCTCTCCCTTTCCCATTCGTTCCCAAGAACTTGGTACATTCGGTTTGGCGGCAGAGGAGGCAGCTGTAGCAAACAGAAGCAAATCCAATTTCCATGACATTTTGTATGCGTGTAGATTTTGGCATCAAAATGATTAGAGAGTGCAATTAATAATAAATGGCAGTATCATTTTGCAGCATTTTAGGGGATTATATTTTTAGGGAATGTAGTCTCTCACATTTATCTACTTTAAGTTTCCTTTCATTCTAATTTAATCATTTCATTATGCTTTGGACAGTGATCTCTAAAACATTAACATCTGCCATGACCACACTGAGAATCAGGTGCATTACTGATCTTTCTTTTTAAAAAAAATTTTTTAAAAAGCATTTTATATTTTATCTATGTTGTATATTATGTATATCTATCCATATTATCTTATTAATTATTTTATCCATATCATCTACATTAATTATTATCTGTTATCTTATTATCTTAATAATCATTATATTGCCATTTATCTGTATTATGTATGTATAGCCAGGCCACCCACAAATTAACTTTTCTTTTTCGATGACTTAAACTGGCTAGAAGTACTCTGTATCATGACTTAAATCAAGTACCCTGCATCTGATTTTTTTTTTAAACCACCATATTGGACCTGAGAAGTTGGAAATATATCCAGTCTGAACCCTGCTGAGAAGTCAATGCATTTTGGACCCTGTTCCTATCTAGTTCTACCTTTACTTTTTTGTATTCATGTATCTACCTAGGGATTTCTGGGAAATGATTCCCATTCATTAGAAAAATAGGATCATGTTAGAGTGATTTGGGTTTAAGGCATGATCCTTAAAAAAGAAATCTAGCCCATTAACCCCATGATATCTTGAGAGGTTTTAGTAATCAACATTTATATTCTCTTGGGTAGAGCACCTGCAGGTAAGGTCTCTGTGTGGACAGAGGGAGAGGAGGGAGGAAGGGATGGAGGAAAGGAGGGACAGAGGGAGGGAGAGAAAGAAGGAAAGAGGGAAGGAAGGAAGGAGGGAGGAGCCCAGTTAAATCCAATTCACTGCTAGTCAAGACATCACTTTCCCAATGTCCTCTTTGAGAACAAAGGACAAACAACAGCAGCAGCAGCAGCAGCACCACCACCATATTAAGTGTTGTGGAGGATACAGAGAAGAGGCCAGAGTCAGCTCTTCTAAAGGAATTTGCAACGTTGTTTGTTGTCTTCTGACCTGTAAATTCTAGGGCCATGATCATGGGGAGAATGCTCCTGTGAAGCAGACATTAGGGTACCTCAGCATCCTATTGAGCGGCTCCCAGCCAGCACATCACTTCGCTTTTAAAACAAAGTCCTCCAGCGTCTGTGCTAGAAGCATCTGTTCAAGAAGCTTGAGCACATTTGTTCAAAAGGAGCTAAACTGTAGGAAGGGGAAGTACAAATGGACCTTTGAAAGGTGGAGACTGGGCAATGGGGGGACCAGAGCTTCCCGGAGCCTTAACTAAGAATAATCATGTGAGGGCAAATTTATTTAAGGAACGGGAGAAGCAGCATGGGCAGAATCATGCCTGGTGAGAGCAGGCAGCTGATCCCTGAGAGTCCAGAGTCCACCTCCACCCTTAGGAAGTTGAAGAGATAAATAACAGACCTCAGGAAAGAAGCACCACATGATGGTGACAGGATCTTGGAGGGGCATGGGAGTGGCTTAGGGTCGGTCCCAATGCATGGTAGTGTGGGCTGGCAGAGCACAGGGAGTCAAAACTTGGGGGTAGCCTTCCCCACCCTAGTTGTTTGTGACCTAAAACAAAGCCCCAGTCATCCCCATGATGTGGGTGCAACAGCCACAAAGGACTCTCCCTTCTAATTTCTTGGGTCTGGGGGCTATTAGTGTGACTTTATCCTGTGCTTTTCTGCCCTGAATGCACAACTCAGATCTTCTGTGGTCCATAGAGACTTTTCACTGGACCCTTGTAGCTGATGTGGCTGTTGAGGAATTAAAAAGATCATTCACTTATAGTCAAGACTTTCAAAACCTGTTTGTGGTGGAATTAAATGTCCCTAATTTAGAAGCTGGGGCAGCCAAGAGCAGTGAATAGAGTTCTGGGCTCCAAGTAAGGAAGGTTCATCTTCCTGAGTTCAAATCCAGCCTCAGACATTTATTAGCTGTGTGACCCTCAGACTTAATCTTACCCCTCTTTGCCTCAGTTTCCTTATCAGTAAAATGAGCAGGAGAAGGAAATGGCAATGGAGTGGTCCAGTATCTTTGCCAAGAAAACCCTTAAAGGGGTCCAAAGAATCAGCCATACCTAAAATGACTAAACAACAATGACAGTTTAGAAGTAAGCTAACCTTGAGAGTAGGGATTATTTCATTCATTGTACTTATACCCCACCCCCAGCACCTAGCTCAGTGTCTGGCATGTCATAGGCCCTTAATATACTACTTGTTGATTGATTGGTTGATATCCTCCAAAGCAGGTTGATTTTCCAAAGTATTCTAGCCCTATACTTATTTTTATGAAAGCTTTGTGTATGAAAACCAAAAACAAATTCTATTCAATTTGGATAAAAGAACTACTATCGAAGAAGACAGGATTTGAGACATTGGTGCAGTTGCTTGGAGAGGAGCCAGACAGGAGAGTGGAAACATGGTAGGCTTTATGGACCTTCTGCTTTTCTCTTTAAGTGCCTCAGCCCAGAAGCTTTTGTGTGTAGCTCCATGAAGCACCCCTGCCATATCTGCATCCACCCTTTACATCAGAGTGCTTGCTGTAACTGAGGATCTCTGGGAGCCAGAGCTGGCACAGGAGAGCTGAGAAGGCTCACTCAGCACATCCCCAAAGGCTGCCAAGAGCACTGCCCCTCTCCCAGGACCTGCTACCATGTGATTTCCATGCAGGTGATTACAGAAACCCAGAGGAGTCTTTGCAAGGAAGGGACCATGTATGTCTGATCACATGGAACCCTTGGACTGTTAGATCTTCCAAGAGACCGGAAGATTCACCCACAGGGTCCTTCTCTCTTGTTTACATAGAATGGCCGGTGGCTTCCCTCCTCCATATACATTCCCCCTCTATTTCTTCCCAGAGTCAAAGGTGACTAAGGCATTGATCCCATGTGACTGGTACATGTGGTACCATTGATAAAAAGAGATGTCGGGAAGATGATGAGATCCATTTTAAACATGTTAAGTTTTCGGTGAGTACAGAAGCAGAGATCTGGGGCTGGAAGAGACTAGAGAGGCCATCCAGCCCAACCCCCTCATTTTACAGATGAGGCAACTGAGGCCCAGGGAGTTTAAGGGATTTGTCAAAGGTCACAAAGGCAGTAACCATCACAGAAAGAATTCAAAGCCAGGACCTCTGAGTGGAAAGAGTCAATAGGTATTTGGCAACATAGAGCAGGAGCTGGGAGCAACCTAAATGTTAGAGAGATTTGGGAGTTTTCTACTTGGAGGTGATGATTAAAGCCCTTAGAATGCATTAGTTCTGAGAGAGACAGACAGACAGATGCAGAGAGAGACAGAAACAGAGAGAGACAGAGATAGACACTGATGGGAAAGAAATGGAAGAGGAGAGGAGTGAGGAGAGGAGAGGGGATGAGAGGGAAGGAAAAGGGGAGGAGAGAGGAGAGAAGGGAAAAGGAGGGGAGGGGAGAGGAGAGGACAAGAAACAGAAGTTTGCGAAATTCCCAAAGCTGGGGACCAGCAGGAGGAACTAATGGACAGAGAGGAGTCACTGTGAGAGGAAGAAGAGGGAATGCTAGTGTTGTATCATGGAGGCCAAAGGAGATTTTTTTCAAGGAAAGGTTGACCATCCGTGTCAAACACGGCAGAAAAGCCAGGGAGATGAGGGCTTGGTAACAAGAGGACCCTGGATTTCATGATGAAGTAATCAACTGTGAACTCTAGTGTGTTGCTTTAGAAAACTGATAAGAAAGTTAGACTGTAAGAATTAAGGGGTTGGGGCAGCTAGGTGGCAGAGTGGATAGAGCACCAGCCCTGGAGTCAGGAGTACCTGAATTCAAATCCAGCCTCAGACACTTAACACTTACTAGCTGTGTGACCTTGGGCAAGTCACTTAACCCCAATTGCCTCACTAAAAAAAAAAAAAAGAATTAAGGGGTTATTGAGCAGTGAGGCAGTATGAAGGTAGCAGGTAGAGATTACTCACTTGACATATTTGGCTGTGGGGAAAAAAGAGAGAAGATAGAAGCTTTAAAGAACAGCAGAGCTGCTGCTGCATTACAATGGCGGGGGGGGGGGGAGCCAGGACAAAGGGAGCTCTGAAAAATGCTCAAAAGTGAGAGGGTAACAGAGGGACCAAAGCCCCTGAAGAGGCTGGAGAAGGTGGACTCCTCTCTGGTGTTCTCAATAAAACATTCCCATTATCTCTGCTCTGGCTTAGAGGTCTGCCTGTTTTAATATCTACATAAACAGAATATCACACAACCCTTGAGAGCCCCTGGAAGTCATGAATCCTTAACCCCACCTTAGTCATTGGGGCCTTGGCCATTCCGGGGCCATATTACTGCAGTGGGTACCAGGCAAAGAGAGGGAATCTCTCCAGTGGCAAAACAAAACATTTCAAATTCTCCGGCTGCTGCTCTGTGAAAGGGCTGCCCTATCTCCTACCAACAGTCATTTTTAATCTTGGGGGAAGGGAGGGATAAGGCCAGCCTGTTTTTATTACAAATTCTTCATCTCTTTTTATCTTCTAGGTTTCAGATGCGTTTAATTATCCTCCAGAAATGCCATACTCCACTTTTAATGAAAATCTCTTTAAAACTCTTTTTCTTAGAGATGCCAGCCACACACTAAATTAATTTTGATGTTCTGTGTACATGAATGAAGGGGGAAGAGGGGCACAACCTGATTTCTTTTGGATTGTAGTCTTGTTTTAAAAAAAAAAGTTTTCTCATCATTTTTGTTAAAGGCATGTGGAATTCAGAGGATACAATTCGGCCTGATTGCTGAGGCAGCCGTTTGTTGGCAGCAAGTGACCAGGGGGAGCCAAAGAAGCTTGTCCTTTAGCAAGTGTGAGCAGTGTCCAATAACATTAGCAGATGGTGTTTGTCCACACCACCAACCTGAATGCTTCAGTAGAGCACTTGCAGCTTTAAATCTATGATCCATGTGCATGTGATCTCTGAAAAAGACGCAAATCATGCTATGTCAAAGGAGACCGTCTTACCAAGATATTTTAACTATCAGTTAACTTGGCTTTCTGGTATAGATCTTGAATCTATTCTTAAATAGTAACTCTCCTTGATCAGTCCTAACAGCTTTTTTTCTTTTTCTTTTCTTTTTTCTTTTCCTTTCCTTTCTTTCCTTTTTTTTTTTTTGTTTTTTTTTTTTTGTTTTTTGGGGCACGGCAATGAGGGTTAAGTGACTTGCCCAGGGTCACACAGATAGTAAGTGTCAAGTGTCTGAGGCCGGATTTGACCTTAGGTCCTCTTGAATCCAGGGCCGGTGCTCTATCCACTGCACCACCTAGCTGCCTCCAGTCCTAACAAATTTCAAGAAATACTTCTTACATTCCCACACGATGCAGCATATGGGGATAGGCCCTGGAGAAGATGCATGAATACGAAGTCTTGTAAATTGTACCTCCTACAGGAGGTAGGGATGGGGAGGTCCCCAGCTACCATGCAGGTCACATCTTCTCAGCAACTTATGTCCTTAGAAAGAGGTGCCTGGAGCATGGAGAACTTTAGTGACTTGCCCAGAGTGACATGGACAGTATGTGTCAGAGGGAGGACTTCAGCCCTGGTCAGTTCCCTGCCCACTCCGCAATATTGCCCCTTCCTATGTGAAGGAAATAAAATAGTATATAGGAGACAGGATGCAGTGAGTGCCTGGCACATTGTAGGCAATGTTTATTGATGGATTGGAGTTCATAGAATTCTCTCTCATTATGTTCCCTAGAACAAACAAATTCTTTGTATTAAAAAGATAGTCCCTGCCTGGGTCATTCTGCCTTGTCATGGCAGAGAGGCTGGCATAACTCAATGATACTTTGAGCTATGACATGCAGAGTCAGCTGAGATCATGGTGGAGAGTTCTGACAAAAGATGACTCTCTATCTTTGCCAAGAAAACTCCATGGACAGTATGGTCCAAGGGTCACAAAGACTCAGACATGACTAAACATCTCAACAACAAAACAAAGGACAGTACAGTCAGACGCATGTACTAAGAATGAGCTTGAGCAAGTTTCCCCTGCCCTCTAGAGAGATAATGCCTTCTCTGAGCACTTGGGAAAGAGATGCTTCAGTTCTTTCTACTACATTTTTAATTCTCTGCTAGGCCTAAACCTAACATATATATGAGGATTGAATTGTTGCCCTGTAATAGCAAATATCTACATGGCCACCGGCTCCAAATTTCTCGGCACGTGTCAAGAAACATGCAGAATAAATGACCAGCAAATAAGTAGAGACATTTTTCCCAATCACGTGTCTTCTAACTTGGCCAGGAAAACTACCATTTGCTGACATTTATATGGTGTCTGGTGATTATAAAGTTCTTTGCCCACATATATTCCATTTCACAACCCTATGGACTAAGGAGCAGGGACATAGAGCGATCCCATTTCACAGATAATAAGAGATAATAAGAAATTAAGTGACTTTCCCATGATTACATAGCTGATAACCTAGGCCTGGAACCCAGGACTTTCTCTACCCTTGCTATGTATCACCTGCCCCCAACTCAACTGAATTTAGAGGCTGCAAGGTGACTCAATGGATAGAGCAATGCACCTGATATCAGAAAGAGCACTGGCCTCAGATGCTGACTAGCTGTGTGACCCTGGACAAATCACTTAACTTCTCTCTGTCTCAATTTCTTCAACCGGCATGTGGGAATAATAATAGTGCCTACCTCCCAGTGTTATTGTCAGCATCAAATGAGATAATATTTATAAAACACTTTTCAGTGCCTGGCACTTATACTTAATAAATGCTTTAGAGTTTTTGTCCTAGACACAAAAATTCCTACTTACCTCTTTGACCACCTGCATTATCAACTACACTTTCAACTTATCTTAGAGATCTTAGGCATCTTATGTGTGTGGTCTGTTCTTGGATGCCTCAGTTTACTAGATTTGCTTTTAGCATTTAAGGAGCCTCCAGATAAGCAAGGTATTGCTATATCATATCAATCTCAGCCTGAGTTCAGACTAAATCAAGATTAATTTGGATGGCATGATTGTCATCAATTCATACAACAAATCTCATAGTAAATTTATGAACCTTGAATACAGTCTCATGTTTCATGGCCTTAGAAGGAAGCGCTCAATTTCCACAAGATGTCTATTTAAACAATGAACTGAGTTCTTCCTTGTAGTGTAAAGTTTGTCTTTCTTCTTAACTTCCACCTTGGATGTTTAATGGTAAGCCAATTAATTCTGAAAAGAAAAAAAAAATATTCGCTTTATCCTCTTAAAAAAAGTGATTGACTGGGTTCTCCAGAACTGAACTGAAATCATATCAGATGACGGACTGCTCATTGAACTCAGACATCTGAGAAGACATCAAATCACAAGAAAAGCCCACAAAGAGCCCAGAAAAGGCACCTGCCTGAAGCAACAGCTGGCTTCCGTCAGCCTCTCCATTATGCATGAAGTTCCTGAGGGTCTTTGCAAGGGCTCATGGGAGATCTATTTACATGAATTTTGTTAGAGGAGCTTAACCACATTCCCACTCAGACAAAGTGGTGTCTTATTTTAAAGAAATATAGAAAAGCTGACCCGATTTAAAGCAAGCAAACAAACATTTCCTAGGGCCCTATAATGGGAGTTTCCAAGGAAGGTCAAGTTATGTGTTCAATTTCTGATAGACCAAGTCACCTTTCTTCTTCAGTAGCTACATTTTAGGAAGGATATTGACAAAACAGAGGGCATCCAGAGGAAGGTAAACACAATAGTGAGGAGACTAATAACTTTGTAATTCAAGAGATGGTTAAAGGACTTGGGAATGTTTAGCTTGGAGAAGAAAAGATGGGTAGGATGATAATAGGTGTCCTAGAATTTGAAGAACATATTCCAAAAAAGTAACGGACTTGTCCTGCTTGATTCCTGAGGAAGGAAGGAAGGAAGGAGGAGGAGGAGGAGGAGGAGGAGGAGGAGGAGGAGGAGGAGGAGGAAGAGGAGGAGAAGGAGAAGGAGAAGGAGAAGGAGAAGGAGAAGGAGAAGGAGAAGGAGGAGAAGGAGGAGAAGGAGGAGAAGGAGGAGAAGGAGGAGAAGGAGGAGAAGGAGGAGAGGAGGAGGAGGAGGAGGAGGACCACCACAACCAGAAGAACAAAAACAAGAACAAGATCAAGAAGAACAAGAAGAGGGAGAAGTAACTAACATTTGTATAGAGCTTTCCTAGTGGTGAAGTGCTTTACAAATATTATCTCACCTGATTCTTGTAACAAACTCTGGAAAAAGGTGCCCTCATTATCTCTGTTTTAAAGATGAGGAAGCAGGCTGAGAGAGATTAAGTGACTTTGCCCCCAGTCACCCCACTTGTAAGTGTCTGAGGCAGGACTTGACCCTGGGTCTTCCAGACTCTGGTTTTGGGGCTCTACCCACTGGGCCACCTAGAAGGAATGAGTGGAACTTTTAGACAAGGAGATTTCAGTTCAATATAAGGAAAAACTTCCTAACAATTAGAGCTGTACAGAAGTAGGATGTGGGAGGCAGTGAAGTTCTCTAATACTGAAGATCTTCGAGTGGAGATTGAGTGGCTGCTTCTTTCCTGCCCTTGTAAGAGTTCCTTCAGATGCCCTCCAAGGTCTCTTTTTGCTCTGAGATTCTGCAATTCCTTGACCCACAACATGTTGATAATATAGCAGTGACATGTGGAATGAGCCTTCTGGCTCAGGGGATCCTGGTTTTTCATTTCTTGGGGGTAGGGAAGCATTTTGGAAGCATGTGGATTGCTTAATATCCTGATCCTCTAAAATTGATATTCATATCATAGGTGAAAGGAAACTAGGTTAGACTAAAACCAAAGAAAGCAGAAGTAAAACTAATGAGTTGAGCATTCCCAACTGCCCAATCAATAAGTCCCCTCCCTTCCTTCCCATTGCCCTCTCCTCAGACCAGATCCTTCCTGGTCTTATTCCCTGGACAATTACACTAGCCCCCTAACTGGTCTTCTTAAAAAGAATAATAACTAATGGTTAGCATTTATCTAATGTCTTAAGGTTTGCAAAGTACTCTATAAATATCTCATTTAAATTTCACAGCACTGCCGCAAGGTGGGTACTATTATCATTCCTATTTTACAGATAGGGGCAATGAAGCTCAGGGAGGTTAAATAACATGCCCAGGGTCACACAGCCAGAAAGTGTCTGAGGCATGAATTGAATCTGAGGCTTCTTGCCCCAGCACAGCATCCTATTGTCTATGCTACCTACCTGCCTTTTGACTCTTGTCTCTCCCATTGTACAGTTTGTCCTAAACAGGACTAACCACCAGCTTCATCTTGCTACTGTACCATTTGGATCACGTCACTCCCCTTTTTACAAGCTTTCAATGGTTCCCCATTGCTGCTATTCCATGTTGCTTCTCTCTCTATCCATCACCATGTCTTTCAGATTGATTCTGCGATCTTTCACGTATGTTCCTCCTCCTCTCGATTGCCATTGGCACCATCTGAGAACACAGATCACAGCCTTTGGTTGGCATCTTCCTGGACTCTGACTATAGGCTCCTAACAGATCTCCTCACCTCTACTCCAACCTGCCCTTCAAAACACTGCCAGCCTAATCCTTCTTATGCACAGATCTACTTACACTACTTCTCTACCTTCTTTTGTTTGTTCAATTGTTTTTCAGTGGTGTTTGGCCCTTTGTGACCCCTTTAGAGTTTTCTTGGCAAAGATAGTAGAGTGGTTTGCTATTTCCTTCTCTAGCTTATTTTATAGATGGGGAAATTGAGGCAAACAGGGCAAAGTGACTAGCCCAGGGTCACACAGCTAGAGGCCAGTCAGGAAGATGAGTCTTCCTGACTCCAGACCTAGCACTCTATCCACTGTACCCCCTAGCTACCCATACTAAGTGCTTATTTAGTTATACATTCATTTGTTTGGCATTCAAAGCCCTTCATAAAGTGGTATCATCTTCTTTCTCAGGTTTTATCTCTTATTATTCCCTTGCACATGTTCCAGATAAAGTATTCTATTCTTTGTGCCTTCAAATAATCCCTGTACTTGTCCACCTTTGTTTATATTATCCTGATTCTCTGGAGCATCTTCCCTTTCTCTTCATCTATTGAATTCCTACTCAGCCCAACCCAAAAGCCATTAAATTCATGAAGACTTCCTAAGGAAGTACCCTTTCCCAGTTTGGTCCTCCCATAGTACTTTGTTTGAACTTCTGCGGTTTTCCCCTGACTAGGAAACTCATGGGAACTCCCTCCATCAGTCCCAACCTATCTCTAAGAAATTTCCTGAGATTAAAAAACATCCCCACCATCAAAAACTGCTAGGTATCAGAGGCCACATTTGAACCCACATCCTCCTGACTCCCAAGCCTAACACTTCTATCCACTATACAAGTGGTCTCCAATTTTTTTATTTTTTGATCATGCACTCCTCCTCTCAACAAATATTTTTCTTGTGTGCAGCTTGGGAGGATTTTTCCAATGGCACCTATATAGCTATTACTGTGGGTCAGCGTTTAGTTATAACAGCTCTGAGCACCAACACCTGGCTCAGAAAGGGCAAAGTTGGTAGCTTCCAGGGATATGCTCAGGAGTATTGGTCTATAACAGGTGAAGGGTAAGTAGTCTTGTGTTGGAGACAAGCTCCATAATCGAGTATTTGGGGGGGGCCCCGAGATGTAACCCATCTGAACAGAGACCCTCTGATAGATTAATTGTATACCTTTTGAGATCAAACTGTGCCCCTTCACAGTCCCAATCCCCACTTTGGGGACCATGGCCCTTACCCCTGATCATTGAGATAATGCTCTTAGAGGGTCATAGCATCAGAGTCCAAGGGTCAGAGTCCCAGAACTACAGGGAGCCTCAGACATCATATAATCCAATGCTCTCATTTCACTTCTCAGAAAACAGACCCAGGAGGCCAAGGGACTTGTCCCATGTCACACACTGAGACTAAGTATCAGAAGTAGAATTTGAACCCAGGTCCTCTGACCCCAGAGCCAGTGCCCTCTCCACCATACCATTCTCCCTAGCCTAATCTTATCTTGTATATTATTTTATATTATCATCACTGTACCCCACCTAGACCGTAAACTCCAAGAGGGCAAGAACTAAGTTTCATCTAAATTTTGTAATCTCCTCTAATGCTCTGCACACCAGAGATCCTTTAATCTGTGTTTGTTTGTTTGTTTGTTTGTTTGTTTAGCAGAACTGAACGTGTGTGCTTCCTGTCAACCAACAAGTATTTATTAACACCCTCCCCCAACCTTGATGTATCAGGGCAGCTAGGTGGTACAGGGAATAGGAGTCAGGAAGACCTGAGTTCAAATCCACCCTTAGACACTTACTAGCTTTGTGACCTTGGGCAAGTCACTTAACCCTGTTTGCCTCAGTTTTCACATCTGTAAAATGAACTGGAGAACGAAATGACAAAGCACTCCAGTATCTTTGCTAAGAAAATCCCAAATGGGGTCAAGAAAAGTCAGACACAACTGAAACAATGACCCTGTTCTAGGCCTTTAGTAGCCCAGCAACTAATATTCAGTGTGACTAAAAGAACAGCCTATCTGAGTTGCTTTGGACAGCTGCTAGAATAGTGCATTGCTGATGTAAGTCACTTAATCAATGATCTGTGATAAGGAAGAGGGGCAGGAAGACAATCTTTTCTACAGAAGGGCTGATAGTGCCAAGCCTGTGTGCACAGAGTTAATTACCATTAGTATAGTTCCCTAAGTGCAAGTAAAGGCTAAGGAGATAGACTTACTCCACTTGCCCCATGAGCAGAGGCCTAGTGAAGAAACAGCTCATTTCACCAGAGTATCTATTTCACCTTTAAAAAAAAATCTAAATGTTTTGAGAAATGGGCAAGGCAAGAAAAGGGGGAGACATGAGAGAACACAGGGGGCTCATAAAAGCTGCCTTCCACATTGAGAAACACCCCCCAGCGTGGGAATGTCACCACCAGTGAGACCCGATACGAATTAAATTGGGAAATCTCCATAGAGGTTGTGCTCTCATTCCCTTCTTTTTCTTTCTGCTGGATTTCTTTCTTTTTTTACGAATCTGTCTCCTCTCTTGCCTACTTCTTGATTGGAATTTCTTGTTGGCAGCATGTAAGGTAAAGGGAGGAAGAAGGAAACCAGAGCCTGAAGTGAGTGATGTTTTTGTCAGCCCTGGTAATGAAGCACCTCCATAGGCCTTTGGCCTCTGCCCCAGAGGGCAAATCAGACCGAGGGAGCCCTAGAAACTGGGAAACTGTGGGATGGCTTCAGGCTCTGACCCTTGTAGAACATCAGTCAATCAATAAAAATTTATTACAATACTGCATGTATCAGACACTATGCTAGGTGCTGGGTATATTCAGATCTAAAGACTTAGTCCTCAATAATACAACCCATCTGTGAGATTCAAAATTGGATATACAAGCATTAAACTCCCCCTTTTAACTTTTCCCATATGTGTATATATATATACACACATATATTATATATATATAATATATACACACACATATATATAATATATATACATATATATACATATACATATACATTTCCCAGACCACTAAGAAAAAAAAGAAGCCTCTGAGCTTTAATCTGTGAGGGATTAGTTTTTATTTCTTGGGAATTAATTAGACAACAAAAGGTGATACCAATTAGGGAAATAGGGAAGTAGAAATACAAATGAATAATCTTAGATCTAATCTTAGTCTATTTTCCTTTATAAATCTCACTGAATCCCAAACTTTCCGCCAGGCCGAGAACCAGCACACCCAAAGCTGAACACCAACCAAATGTTTCCTCTCACCCGCGCGCTGCCACGGCTAAGTTTAAAAGCCAGAAAGAGAGAGTAAACTTCCATTCCTCCCTCACTTTTAAGCTGGCGTCCTGGAAGCTCATCACTGTCTCCTCCCCAAAAAGGAGGTCCTTCAAAAGCCACTTTAGTAGCATGAGCAATCTCTCAAATGATTCAGCTAAAACTTCCAATATATATCTTTATCACAAATAATTTTTTACCACACATCCCTTTGATAAAGAAACACCTAATGAAGAACAATAATTACTCTACAACGTGTCATTTTATTGAGGAGTCTAAGAAGCTAAGGGACAAGCTTAGGCTCACGGGGCCATTTTGTGTCAGAGATGGGACTTGTGCCCAGGTCTTCCTGACTCTGAGAATGACTCCCTACCCACAAGGGGAGGCTGCTTCTCACTTATTAAAGAGCAATAATGCAGATTATGCTACTCTCTGTTTTAATATTCATAAGCACTAATTGAAGTAAGGAGAGAGAAAAGTAACTTGAATTGATTTTAATTGGAGTTCTGAATGTAAGAGGGAGCATGGCCTTATGGACTTTTAGGTTCCAAGAATTTAATTAAGAGAAATCGTTAAGTCATAAATGTTGGCTACAAGTCATTGGTTACAAGTACCTAATACATTTTAGCAGCAACTTTATGGATTTTGTTCTTAGTTTAGACCTCCCCTGAGGGTTGAAATGGACATGGTCCTCTGAGGCACAGTCAAATTGAAAGCATTCTCATGTGGCTGCCTGGAGGGTCTCCAAGGTTGATACCAGACCCAGAATTCTTCAACAACAATAAAGCCACTAGACCCAGGACCTTGTGAACTTGAGTCATCAGCCGTTTGAATATGTTTTGGCCATTAGCATTTAGCCATAATTTGTTTTTAATGATGGAGGGAGGGAGATCTTGAAGAAAAATAAAATCTTGCCAAGAATCCTTTCTGTAGAATGCCAGAAAGAGCATGGGAGGCCGACTAGGTGACCTGGCAGTGAGGAAGTTGAATGAGCCTTTCTAAATCTTGACTTTCTGATGGCAAATCCTGAGATGAATTAAAAATAAATGCTCTGCATTTAGGAGTGGGTGAAACCTGATGAACACTTTACTTTAGCTGGCAAGTATCTTCATTCAACAAGCATTTATTAGCTGCCTAGTATATTCTGGAGTCTGGGCTAAGTGGTGGGGGTGCAAAGACAAAAATCCAACAGTCCCTGCCCTTAAACATTTTCTCCAAAAGTCTTTGTTTCCTTTGCCATATAGGCCCAAAGCAGCTAAAATAATAATAATTCAAGACCCTGGAGTCATCTCGGACCCTTTCTTCTCCTTCACCTTCCCTTGCCCCAACTAAATAGGTGCCGAGTCCTACTGATTTTACCTCCATGATAAAGGGGCCCAGTCTACTCCTGCCTTTCCCTCCCCTGCCTTCCCACATAACAGAGACTCCCCCTTATCAGTTATTTCTTTTCCATTATTAAGGTCATTGTGTAAAGTGTTCCCTTGGCTCAGCTCCCTTCATCTTGCAATAGTTCATATAAGACAATCAAAGTTTCTCTGACTTCTTCATATGCATTGTTTCTTGTGACCTAATAATGGACCATTATATCCACATGCCACTATTTCTTTAGCCATTCCCTAAACAAATGTTACTCATTTTTGTTTCCAGTTTGGGGCTACAACAAAGAGCACGGTTATAAATAGTTTTGTATCCTTAGCATCTTCCCCTCTGACCTTGGCCTCCTTGTACAGATGCCCAGTCGTGGCATCCACTCGCTTCCTTTTCAAATGATGTGACAGTTGATGGCATTAGCACGGCTGGATTTCAGCTCTGAAGAGCTTAATGGGCTCATCCCTAAGCAATTTGTTTTCTCCTCAGTTTACAGGACTCAGTGACTTGCCAGCAGATCAAACTGTGAATGAAAACAACAATGATTTTCATGAGCTCTTAATTAATTTTCAAAACCTTCCTCCCCATGTTTTCTATGAAGGCTGAACCACCTGCTTAGTCTCTCCTCAAAAGGGAGTTTGCTGGACTCCTTTGCCAACATTGGCCAAGGTCTTTGAGAATTAATTTTTAAAGGATGTATTTTCCATTAAATAATTAGTCCCAGAGAGGAATATTTTTGTATTGAAAAAAATCAGGGTTTTTCAAATCCCCCATGGCCTCCGGGACAAGGGCTTTTGCCTGCATGAAGAAGGTCTCTATGCATACAATAAACTTAAAAGACCAATAATTGATCATGAGAAGCTCTTGGTTTATTTGTTTTCAATTGCATTTTGTTTGTGTAAAGGACCTAAATAGAAGACTAATTACCTTATTAATGGAATTTTTTACTGAAGCAGGGCATAATGGACAGCCAGCATTGGAATAACAGAGATCTCCAAATGTCCACAACAATACTATTGACATCCTTGAATAGCTTTGAATAACAGAGGTAGAACCCACAGGTTATTAACTTCTCAGGCCTCACCTCTATTCCAGAGGTGACTGCTCACTTTCAGCCACAGCTATCACAATTCAAGTATTCCCTTTTTTTGGTGACAAATCTTTTGCACTTGCCTCTTTCCTACATAACTGGGTCATTCCCAGCTACCCCCAAAATGAAATGGTCATCTATCTAGATAATCATATGTTGACAAACCTGGTTGTACTTTGCCATCAGAGCCCAAGTTCTTGTAGATTCTACATTGTTGAGCACAGACTTGGCCAAAAGATTATGTCAGCTAGCTAAACATCGAGGGGCTGGTCCCCTGATGACAAATTCTTGGGCCATGAAATGAAAATACAAAATGACCTTAAGCCCTGTGCAGCACCCTTCTGATTTTACAAACAGAGGAAGAGTTGTGGGGAAGGAGGCACAGAGAGTTTTAAGAATTGCATAGTCATCAGACCATCTGTAAACATTAACTTAATTATTGGTGCTTTGAATGTAAGCTCCTTGTCTAGAGAGCAGTGGATAGACATGCTATTAGAAGAATTGAATCATATTAATATTATCATTTAAATGAAATCAGAAGACAAAGGAAGTTGTAACTAAATGGTATAATGACTCATAGGTTCTTCTTGAAAAGGTAAATAAATGAATTTGTGAAGTTGGTTTTATCATGTATCCAAGAGCAACAGGAAATATCTTCCATGGGACTTCTGGTCATGGCTCATGATAAGCATTTACAAAAATACCCCCACTAAAATGATTGCAACTTATCTGTCAATATCTTCTGTAAAGGATGAGAAGATAAAGAAATACTATGGTGAATAAAGCACCAGCCCTGGATTCAGGAGGACCTGAGTTCAAATCTGGCCTCAGATACTTGACACTTACTAGCTGTGTGACCCTAGGCAAGTCACTTAACCCTAATTGCCCCCCAAATACATAAATAATTAAAGAAAGAGAGAAAAGGAAAAAAAGAAGTACTATGAAGAATTTGATAAGACCCTCCAAAATAAATCCATATATGCTTTAATACTTGGTGACATGAATATAAAGGTAAGCATAAGGGAAGGATGGGAAAATCATTGGAAAAGTTGACTCAGGAATAAGTATTGAGAAAAGTCAAAGGTTATTTGACTATATAGAAGCTTCTCTTGAAGAAGAGAGTCGAGAGGCACAGGATATGAGGACAATATAAAAATAACCAAATAATAAAAATAGACCAAATTATATCACAAATTAGATCTATTAATTTTAATGGACAGGAAACAACTAGTTTGGATATGGGAGTAACTTCTAAATCAGTCGTGTTTGTGTGTGTGATAGCTGAATGTACTGTTAGATTATAAATTAGAATTAATACAGATCTAGAAGAAAGAATAAAAATGAAAAGGTCTGGCAGGCAATTGGAGCATTTCCTGCCAATTTAAAAGAGCTCTTGACATCAAAACATGGGACACGGATTAAGGAACAGACATTACCACAGACTATTACCATTTCCTGACCAAGTTAATAATAAAAGTAGGTAGTATGTATTTAGAGTTTTAAGGTTGGCAGAGTACAATATTATCTCATTTTATCCTTTCCACAATCCTGGGAGATAGGTGCTCATATAATCCCTAATTTGTAGATGAGGAAACTGAGGCAGACAGAAGTTAATTAACTTTCCTAGAATTACACATTTATGAGTGTTTGAGGCAGGATTCGAACTTAGGTCTTCCTGACTTCAAGTCCCATACTCTATTGACCTAGCTTTCATGTCCCTCAATCTCCATCATGATTAGACCATAAGTAAGCATTGCCACATGGAAGGTGACTTGTTTGTAAAATTCTTACAGAAGAGAACAACTGAAGATTATAAGCAATATCACTTTGTAAAATATCAAGAATTAGTGAGAAGAAAAACAAGTCCATAGAAAACTCGCCAAGAGATCCAACCAAACAAAAAAATCATTACAGAAGCATTGAAGGATGAAACTGGAAGTAGGTCAACAAACAAATGGAAAAATGGAAAATGTTTATAAAGGTTTTGTAAACAAACTCTTTTATCCAATAACAGAGGTGCTACCCCATTTGGACTCTAACAGCTCAGTCTCTGGTGTGGAAATAGAAATAGAAATAAGGAAATAGAAATGGCACTAAAGAAAAAAAAGCAAAAAAATGGGAAGAATACATGGACAAGACCAAGTATATCCAGAGAGCTGTGCAGGCAGTGACAACAATTTCACAGCTATTAAGGAATCTGTCTATCTATCTATCTATCTATCTATCTATCTATCTATCTATCTATCTATCTATCTATCTATCTATCTATCTATCTACCTATCTATCTATAATTATAACGGTATCTAGAAAAGGATATGATGCCAAAGAAATTAACAAAAAAGTAACCAAGAAAACACTCATAATTTGGTTGCAACTGCTTTTGTCTTCTGATTGCATTTATAGAAAGAAAAATGAGAAATGGATAAAAGACTAGACATCCTGCTCTGATACTTACTACCTGTAGGTCTTGGGCAAGTAACTTAAATTCTCTGGATCTCAGTTGCTTCATCCAAAAAAGGAAAGAAATGGACTAGATGGCCTCTAAGACCCCCTTCTAGTTCTTTATCCATGATCATATAAGATCCATTCCCTTTCTGAACCCTAAAATTTGGAGTCAAAGAGTTTGAGCTCAGGTTCTGGCCTCTAATACCTGCTGTCTTTGTGACATCATTTAACATCCCTCACTATTTTCTCATCTGTGAAATGGGGGAGTTAGACTGGCAAAGGATTCCTAATCTTTTCTAATATGAAGGTCACTTTAAAAAAATCATAAAATGTGGGAACCCTGCCATGTCTGTACTTGTGCTATTAGTATTTGTTTTTTGTTTGTTTTCTTTTTTTTTTTTTTGGTGAGGCAATTGGGGTTAAGTGACTTGCCTAGGGTCACACAGCTAGTAAGTGTTAAGTGTCTGAGGCTGGATTTAAACTCAGGTCCTCCTGACTCCAGAGCTGGTGCTCTATCCACTGCACCACCTAGCTGCCCCTAGTATTTGTTTTTGAAAGAAAAAAAGGGATATGGTGATAAGGAGTTCATTGGCACCTAACACTGAGACCTTACGCATAGTAGGCATGTAATGAATATTTTCCAAATTAGTTTATTATTTTTTTTAATTTTTTTTAAAGTGAGGCACTTGGGGTTAAGTGACTTGCCCAGGGTCACAAGCTAGTAAGTATTATTATTAATCATATTATTTTATTATATTTCAAATTATTTTGTTTATTGCAACCCTATCTACAAACTTTTCAAAATACTAATACCTTTATGTATATGTATATATACATACATATGTGTGCTATATGTGTGCATATGTATATTGCTGTATTGTGTCGTGCATGTGCTACATGTATATGTATACACACTTGTACATGGCTATATGTGTGCATTATTACATGCATGTTATATCTCACACACATATAGCACTGTGTTGCATTGTGCATGTGTATATCCTAAATACACATGTGCTTTGTGTGTATGTGTGTATATACATATATGTTATATGTGTGTGTGCACACACACTCATCTAATGCTTTAAATTTTGCAAAACACTTTACAACTACCTCATTGAGCCACACAATAGCCCTATGGGATAGGTGTTCTAAGAATTGGGATCTATATTTTGGTATTGGTAAAAGCAAAGTCTGAAAGATATTGAGTAATTTACTAATAAGCATCTAAGGTATTGAATCTAAGGATTCAAACCCACATCTTCCTGATTCCAGGTCCAGAATTCTATCTTAAATTTCTACTTCTGCAATATGTGTAAGATACATATTCATTCAGGCTAGACACTGTTTGTTTATGAATTACTATTGATAGCACTAACTACTATTATTTATATAGTAATAATAATAATGAAAGTTCAGCACAGTACTGTAGCTCTAGGTGATGGAGGCACTTTCGGGGCCCCTGGAGTGGCTCCCTGGACCAGCTCTGGGTTTGAACAGCTTCCCAGAGACCACAGAGGGCTGGGAGAAATGCATGGCCCAATGGAAAGAGCCCTTCCCTCCTGGGAGTGAAGAGACTTGTGTACTAGTCCAGTTCTGCCACTAGTTGTGTGACCTTTGGCAAGTTACTTCAACTTCACATCTCTGTTTCCTCATCTATAAAATAGTTTTTCTGTGTCTTAGTTTCCCCATGTACCATATCTGTCTTGGAATGTGCTGAGATAAGAAAGGGGTGTGAAGAGTCTTTGATGGAGAAGGAAGAGAAAGAGGAGGAGGAGGAAGAGAAGACAGAGTAGGAAAAGGGAAGAAAGGAGTGAGAAGCAGAGGAGGAAGAGGAAGAGAAGGAGGAGGAGGAGGAGGAGGAGGAGGAGAAGAAGAAGAAGAAGAAGAGGAAGAAGAAGAAGAAGAAGAAGAAGAAGAAGAAGAAGAAGAAGAAGAAGAAGAAGGAGGAGGAGGAGGAGGAGGAGGAGGAGGAGGAGAAGGAGGAAGAGGAGGAGAAATAGGAAGGAATGATTGATTCATGATTGGCTATATATTTTATTTATATAGTCTATTATCTCACTGGATATTAGTATATCATCTCACTGGATTTTCTTAGCATGCCTTGTGAAATATTATTATTAAATATTAATATTAAAACATTATTATCACCCCATTTTGTTGCTGTTTTTCTTGTTGATGCTTTGTTCTCAAAGAGGACCAATGCCATCAGCAGGGTGATATCTTTCTAATCATTCCCATTTTACAGATGAGAGAAATGAAGTTTGAGGATTTTAAGTGACTTGCCCTTGTCACATATCTAGTAAGTGACAGAGCCAAGACTCAACCTCAGATCTTCTGAGTCCAATTTTAATATCCTTTCCTCTCTCCACCATGTTACAAGATCCTCACTTATTCCCATTCTCCCATCTTTCCTCCCCTCTCTGATGTATATTTGCTGTGTTACATTGGGCAGATCACTTAATCTTCTTGGGTCTCGGTTTCTTTATCTGTAAAATGAGGGGGATTGGACTAGATGATCACTGAAGTCACTCCCAGTTCTAAATCTGTGGTCCTATGAATCTCTATGTGTCTGATCGCTTTAAGATTTACCACGACTCCCTAAGATTTAACATCTCCTCTTATGGATGCATTGCTTTCTACATTGGTGGATCCTTCTAGTATTGCAGTAATAAGAGAGTAATTAGAAAAGTCAGGATTTGAACTCAAGTCTTCAGGACTTATTGCTCTTCACTTGTTAGTAGAACTAAGGACTCTTAACAAGGTGACACATTCACACCCTGTTTACCAGTAGGAGCCAGCCCCGCCTTTTTCCTAAAAATACTGCAAAAGTCACAAAGGGGGAGGCAGGGTGATTTGGGAAAAGGGCCATAGTCAAGATCTGAGCATTCACTTATAGAGATGGAATTCAAGTTCCTTAGCTTTACTACCTTCCCCTATCTGAAAGAATGACATTAAATCCGGGGTTTTTGCAAAGCCCCTTCCTAGCCAGTTTCTTGGGAAGAAACACCCAAATCTTTCTGCCTTCTGCAGCACCACATTCTATTGCTACTTATATTGTAAATTGCTGCTTACATTGTGAGGCCAAGACTTGCTTCATTTTTCCCATGCTTTCCCATCTGACCTCCGTTGTCTCTTTCCCTAGAGAAAAAGCTGAGGTTCTCCCAGAATAATTTAATCTAGAGCACGCCAGCCTTTTTCCTCTGCAGTCTTTTCCTGTAAGCCCACAATTGACCAGATCACAGATTCAGAGCTGGAAAAAAACCTGAGATATTATCTAATCCAACCCCCTCATTTTACAAATGAGGAAACTGAGGCCCATAAAGCTAAAGTGACTTGCCCAAGGTCACACAGGTAGCAAGTGGCCATCAGAACTGGACTTCAAATGTTCTTTCCATTCAATTGTTCTTTCCATTGCACCACATTGTCTTTTGTTGCACTGTTTCAAATAAAATGTACTTGGAAAGAGAATTGTTCCTTTAAAAGGACCTCTCTGAAAATTCTCCATGTTCTCTCTGCATATCTTCTCATTAATTGTGTCTAAATGTATTCCCATAGAGTAGAGAGCTGTATGGGGGAGGGAATCAAAGGAGGGAGGGAAGGGTAGGGAGGGAAGGATGAGGCACTCGGCTCTGCAAAACCTAAACTCCGAACTCCAGCTCTCCTGCGTAGCTAATGTATGCCACTCTCCAAGAGCATCACGGTGCAATTTAAATCCTTTCCTCAGAGTGAGTTAATGGACGCTTGGACATTCCAGTCACAGTCCAACATCCCAACTACGGGCAATGACATATTCAGAGGGATATGAATAAAATGCGACCGTCAGTGCAGTGGTATCTGCCCAGTGCTTACATGTCTGCTTTGGGGAGATTGTATTATGTGAAGATATCATTACCTCCAGCCATTATTTGCATCTTTTTTTCCATTGCTTTGTCTAACATTTGGTTGCGTAGAATGCCATTCAGAGTGATGGGGCAGCCCGGGCAGTCCTCTGCTCTCTAAAGGGCAATGACTGCTGATAATTAGCTCTGACAGCTATTAAAATTTGCCAGTGTGTCTGCTTTTATTTAAAGCAAGAATTACTGGGGAACCTGAGATGGCAAGATATTGTGATCCCCATACTTCTCTGTACGGTGAAGGTCTATGAACAGCTCCAAATAGGTCCAGCATTGCCCCTAATGGCACTGACTCTCAGAAATGTTTATTATGGCCCAAAATAGCAGCATTTCAGGGGGAAACTGTCCTCTTTGGTGACAGAGCTGTGGATTGTGGGTAATTAAAATAGAAAATACCACTTCTGTGGTGTTGATCAAAGGTGGAACTAGGGATAGGCAATGTAGGCAGCTGACTAGCCTTATCAGGGTTAGTTCCCCTTGGGGTTCCTGCTAACCTTTTTCATAGGCAGATAAACCTAATACATGGCATCCTACCCCCCCCATCCAGTAACCGCTGTATGTTCACCTGAGAGATAACAGTGTTCAGTGACACCATTTAGACATGTGCATTATGAAATATGCCTACCTGACTCTTCGAATATGTTGACCTTACCTGCAGATAGCCCACTAAGGATATAGTTTCTTGTATCTCCTTGATAAACCCCTCCCATTGGATCCTCCATACACTCTTTAATTCCGTCAGTCCAGGACTTCCAGAAAGTAGAGAGGTGTACTACACAATGAAGAAGAACTTGCATCCTAGTTCCCTTCAATGTTCAATCTAATCCATCTCTTATACCACTTTGCCTATTCCTCATTGTTGCTGTTGGGGGGGGTGTCTCCCCTGAGGTCCCCAAATTATTATGTATTTATTTTGTACATATTTTATATCTTACTTATGTACATATTGTGTTCCCCCAGAGGAATATGAACTCCTTAAGGGTGAAAAATGATTAATTGTTATCTCTGTAGCTCCAAAATTGTGCATGGCACATAGTTGCCACTTAATAAATGCATTCAATTGAATATAGTTTGGCAAGAGATGAAGACAGATGTGGTAGAGCCGGGAGAGATGTATATACCTTTCTGTTTCATTTACTATGGACTGTCGCATGCCATCAAAGGAATGGTGAGAGATACTGCTGAATAAGGTGAATAGTGCTGATATTTCCCCAGAGAGAGAAATGAAAACTACAGCCAGCAATAAAATAACCAAAAACTTGTAGCTTGAGAGGATGAGAATTGTGATGAAACGAAAGCACTATGTGTTCAGTGGTGATAATAACTGAGACACGATATTGATCCAATCCATTCAGCTAGGGTTCCTCAAAGTCATACAGCCTTTGTGTACCATACGATAATGATGATGAGAGGAAGCATCACTTAGTGGACAGAGGAATAATTTCTAGTCAGGAAGACCAGAGTTCAAATATTGCCTCCTATACTTAAGGACTGTATGACCCTGGGGGAGTCATCTGACCTCTCTTTAAAAACAAAGCAAAACAAAACACAAAACAAACAAGCAAACAACAAAAAGCAATGACTTATCTGTTGATATGTACATGGATTCACTGAATAACTAAACAGGAAATTCTCTAAAACTATAAATTGAAGAGCAGTTGAAAATCTATATTGGCAGAATTTTTTTTTAAACCAGCTCTCTAGAACAATAAAATCACAGGACCCCTCAAAAAATGGTAATGATACTGGTCACATGATTTAGTTCAACTCTAATGATTACAAAATAAGGGTTGAAAAAGCTATGGAAGAAAGTCAACTTTGTTCTGTGCCCTGTAAGGGTCTTGCTTTGTGACTGGGTGCAGATCAACCTGTACTTGCCATTGTTAGGAGAATTAAGACTTGCATATTCCATTCCAGCTCAATAGCTACTTAAGGGATGCTTCTCACCACAGCCCCATTTTCTGAATGTAAGGTTCTTGAAGTTAAGGACAGTTTCATTTTGTCTTTGAATCTCCAAGGCCTCATACAGGGTGTTAATGAATGCTGACCGAGTGACTGGGAATAAAAGAATCTAAGGAACAAATGTGTTATAGGGGAAGAAGATATATCTATATGTCTGTGCAAAAGAATCTCCTTAGAGACAATCCTGCAAGAAACATCTGCCACCCCACCCCCAAAATCCTACAAGAAGAAGCAGCTAGGCAAACAAATAAGTGCCTTCCTACTCTTTCAGGAAAAAAAAATCAATAAACCTAGAAAACCTTTCTTGAATTATGGGGTTCCAAATGACGTGTGTCAATCAATCTAGTGTTTATTAAGCACCTACTGTCTGCCTCAGTACTTTTAAAAGTTATGATTGATGACTTAAACTTAGAAGAATAAATGTCTGGCTGTTTTTAGGACATTGGAAGAAAGATGCTGTTTGCTTTATACAAAGCATGAGGCTAATATTCCCAAAATTCTACATCCATCTTCTCTTGTGGATTTTTTTTCTCCTAAAAGATCCAGTTCAAAACAAAACAAAACAAAAAACAAACAAGCAAACAACAAAAAGCAGCAACTTATTTGTTGATATGTGCATGGATTAACTGAATAACTAGACATTTTAACAGAAAAGAAAACTTCAACTCCTCCCCCAAAGAATTCCCCTCTCCATGTCACTGGCCAAATTCTCCAGAAACAATTTCAGCTTTTTCTCTTCCCACCGAACAACCTATCCCCAGAACATCCTGCCTGCTTCCTGTCGAGGATTCAAGTGGAAGGGAGGCAGACAAGACTTCAGGAGGAGAGTACTCTGTTTCCAGGTCTTTCCTGATTCAAATTCAAGGAGGGTGAAAAGGTTTTATGGAAAGATGCAACAGTTCAATTTGACTATAGAGCAGGTCTGTGGACTCAGCACCTGGAGCTCTAGGTGATGGAGGCACCTTCAGGGCCCCTGGAATGGCTCCCTGGATCATCTCTAGGTTTGAACAGCTTCCCAGAGACCACAGAGGGCTGGGAGAAATGCATAGCCCAATGGAAAGAGCCCTTCCCTCCTGAGAGTTGTGTACTAGTCCAGTTCTGCCACTAGTTTTGTGACCTTTGTCAAGTTCAACTTCACATCTCTATTTTCTCATCTATAAAATAGTTTTTTTGTGTCTTAGTTTCCCCATGTGCCATATCTGTCCTGGAATGTGCTGAGATAAGAAAGGGGTGTGAAAAGTCTTTGATGGAGAGGAAAGAGAAGGAGGAGGAAGAAGAGAAGAAAGAGGAGGAAAAGGGGGAAAGGAGTGAGAAGCAGAGGAGAAAGAGGAGACGGAGACAGAGATGGAGACGGAGAAGGAGAAGGAGAAGGAGAAGGAGAAATAGGAAGGAATGATTGATTCATGATTGGCTGTATATTATATTTATATAGGCTTTCACATATATTATTATATTATCTCACTGGATTCTCTTAGCATGCCTTGTGAAATAGTATAAGTATTATTATCACCCCATTTTGTTGCTGTTTTTCTTGTTGATGCTTTGTTCTCAAAGAGGACCAATGCCATCAGCAGGGTGATGTCTTTCCAATCATTCCCATTTTACAGATGAGAGAAATGAAGTTTGAGGATTTTAAGTAACTTGCCCTTGTCACATATCTAGTAAGTGACAGAGCCAAGACTCAACCTCAGATCTTCTGAGTCCAATTTTAATATCCTTTCCTCTCTATACCATGCTACAAGATCCTCACTTACTCCCATTCTCCCATCTTTCCTCCCCTCCCTGAGTTGGGCTGGACTTGAATGAGTCTTCAGAAGTAAAAGTGGGTGGCCAAGCCAATATTGTTGGGTTATAAGCTCAGCAGGAGGTATTTCCTTTGCCAAGAGGTTTCTAGAAGTGAGACTCCCCTGCTCTCCCTTCATACAGGACTTCAGCATTCAGGTTTGTCAATCCTGCCCCTTTCACAAACAGGCTGTTTTTTGAGCAGGATTTTAAATGACATTTTGAATCTGGGCCAAGCTGAATGATTTCAATCCTGTGCTATGATCCTCTTTGGGAGTCTTGAATTCACTTTGGTTTGTGTTTGGACAGTTGGCATGATGTATTCTCAAACCCAGCGTTTAGCGCTTATGTTTTAATGATAGGCAAGAAGTAATTGGGCACTTGGGCACATGTCAGGTTCTAAATGTGTTGGTGAAGGTTTTTAAATGGTAAGGGGGAGGAGGATGGGTTTATCCTGAAATTGGCAGCAATGTTCATTTGAGGCCTTCTGCCAACAAATAATGCTGTGAGGCTCTGGGTCCCATGACTCATATGAAAAATTAGGAAAGAAAACAAGGGGAAAGGTGGTGGTGGTGGTGGTTGGGACTAGGTTGGGGACAGGTCATAAGAGTAGCCAAACCTGAAAACTCCAAGGGAATAGCAGCAAAAGAAAAGTATTTACAATTGTCACCTGTACCTTATTGCAACCTCTTTATTTATATCCCAGTGATGTGGGCATAAGCTCTTGGCCAGGGAGCTTAACAAATAAGAAAGTTCAAAACTGATCCAGTTCACATTGTTTCTGCTTCCCTCCTTTTGTGATAGACATTTCATTATTAGTCTTGGTATTGTTAGCATGAATGCTGTCTTCAAAAACATAAATCTAAAAATGCTTGGTAATCAAAAGCCACATTTTCTATTTTGACCCACGATCAAGGATCTGGAAGAATGTGAAAAATCTGGAGGTTTGGGAGGGGAACAGCAGTAACTTCCCATGGCAACTAATTTTCAAAATAGGTAAAAGAAGGGCCAGCTAGGTGGCACAGTGGATGGAGCACTAGCACTGGAGTCAGGAGGATCTGAGTTCAAATCCAGCCTCAGATACTTAGCACTTACCAGCTGTGTGACCCTAGGCAAGTCACTTAACCCCAATTGCCTCACCAAAAAAAAAATCCAACATAGGTAAAAGAGCAAATGAGAGCCCAAAGTGTGGAGGGGCCTTGTATATAGCCTCTCTCTGCTTTAAATTTATGCAAACTAGGTAAATTGTTGCCCGTATAGTCTGATTTGAAAAGGGCTAGGTAGGTTTCTTGATCAAAAAATATTTTCTCACTGGGTTGCCAAAGCATGAAATTCCACCATTAGAGATTCATTCCTTTCAAATTTTCAGAAGTCCCCTGTGGAAAATGTGAATATTGATTAGAATGGTAATATTTTAGGTTTAATCTAATACCATCTAAAAGCTAATCACTTTAAATCTTTAGGTAATTAGTTCAGTTCAATTAAACTCACAAACAAGTATTATATGTCTATTGGGTGCAGGGCTAGAGATAGTCCTCTAGAACAGAGAGAAAGCCAGGAGTCAGAAAAACCTGGATTTAAGTCCCAACGTTGACACATAGTACATGGACAAGTCCTGGGCAAGTTATTTAATCTTTTAGTGCCCCATGGAGCTCTAAAATCAGAAATTGCTTCCTCCCCCAGGAGTTCCCTGGACCAATGAAATCACAGGTTAGACCAAAAGAAAAAAAGTGCAAATTGTTGTGTTTGATATAGGATATAACACACACACACACACACACACACACACACACACACACACACACACACACACACACACACACACACACCAGTCCTTACATTCTACCAGGCCAGTGGTTCCCATTTAGTGATTCACTATGTTAGTTCAATGATTCACATTTAAAATTCTTTGACAGCTTCTTTTCTTTTGGGGGGGGGTGAGGCAATTGGGTTCAAGTGACTTGCCCAGGGTCACACAGCTAGTGTCAAGTGTCTGAGGCTGGATTTGAACTCAGGACCTCCTGAATCCAGGGCCGGTGCTTCATCCACTGTGCCACCTAGCTGCCCCCTTTGACAGCATCTTAAACAGCAAATGTAATTGTAAATAATATTATGAGAAGAATATTAAGTTACCCTGGAGGTTCACAACACATTTTGTTGTTGAAAAGGGTTCAAGGAACAACAACAAAACACAACAAAACACTGGGAAACACTGTAATAGAGAGTGTAGAAATATAACATGCAAAAGTAAATGACAAATTGAGGAGGGAGAGACCATTAACAAATGGGGGAGAGGAGGGGAGGGGAGGGGATTGGAGAAGGCTTCCCAAAGGAGATGGTGCCTAAACAGAGCACTGAAAGTGGTTGAGGATTCTGAGAAGCAAAGGTGGAAATGTGTGCTCCATTAATGAATTGATAGCAATCAATCAATCCAGTCATGCATCAGGCATTTATTAATCACCTACTACATGCCAGGCACTGTCCTAGGTCCTGGGGACTCAAGAACAAAGAATGAAACACTCCCTACATGCAAGGAACTTATATTCTAATGAGGTAGACAACAGTATTTATATAAATACAGCCTCAATAATATTTGAATAAGTATAAATATACACAAAGTAGTTAATATAGAGTAGTTTTGAATGAAGGAAGATCATGAAAGCCTTCACATACAAGATGGTGCTTGAGCTGTCAATTAAAGGAAGAGAGGAACTCTTTGAGGAGGTAAGGAAAGATTACATCCCAGGCTAGATGGATGAACAGTGCAAAGGAACAGAGATGGGAGATATATACTGTGGTATATATAGTGAGGGAACAGAAAGAGGAGGAGTAATGTCCAATGAAGGTGGAAAGATAGGTTGGGGCCAAGTCAGGAAGGTCTTTAAAAGCTCAACAGAGTAGTTTATATCTTATTCCAGAGGCAAAAGGAAGCCACTGAAATTGATTGAGTAGGGAAGGGAGTTGTACAGTCACATCTGTGTGTAAGGAAAATTACTTTGAAAGCAGTGTGTAGCAGGGACAGGAGCGGTAAGAGCTTTGAGGAAGGGAGAACAATTAGTAGAGATGTGTTGTGTTAATCTAATTGAGATTACCCATGGTCCCAAACTCAACCAATCCAAGAGAGAACTCATTATTTCCCCCCCTAAACCCATCCTTCTTTGTCACTTTCCTATTTCTATGGACGATACCACCCCGTCCTCCATGCTTCCGTCCCTCCATGCTTCCGTTCCTCCACATTCACTACCTTGTCATCCAGACCTCTACTCTTTCATTCCACATCCAATCAGCAGCTGCTACCTCAATAGCATTTCTCTCATCTATTTAGAGTGCTTCACAGACTAGCTCCAGGTTATCTTTCCAGAACGATCATACATTATTCTCCCTGACATATGTTAATATATTTCAGTCAAACCAGCCTCTTGTTCCTCATAGAGAACATTCCATACACATACTGCATGCTCTTCACCCCCCCCCCAATGCCTTTGCACAGACACCGTGCCAGAAACGCTCTCTTTGCTTCCCTCTGCCTCTTGGAACCCCTAACTTTCTCCAAGGCTCAGCTCAAGTGTCACCTCCTATGGGACACTTTTTGATTGCTTCAATTGTTAATGCTTCCCCCCCACACACCCCATCCCAAGTTACTTTGTATTTCCTTTGCTTATATTTTGTATTTTCTTATTTCTAGTAGAATATAAGCTTCTTGAGGAAAGGAACTTTTGTTTTTGTCTTTGCATTCCCAGCACCTAACACCGGGGGCCTTGCATATGTTACAGGCTCAGGCCACCCCAGAAGTTCTCTGGGGCACATCAAAGAACCTTCTTGAGAAACTAAAGCAAAGGACAAACACACCTAAAGAGATAAGTGGCACCTGGTCGGGACTGAGCTAGCCCCGGGACCCCCACCCTTCATTCCAGTCTCCTCTACCCCTGGGGAGATAAGATTAGGTGTGCCTGCTGCCTTTGTGGCAGGAGGAAGAGAAGAGAGATGGCTGGAGAGATCCACAGCCACCCCTCACCCAACTCCCCCAGCCACCACCAGTAGGGGATGGCTCTCCCCCAATAAGCGAACTGTCCACAATCAGATGATCACCCCCCTCAGTCCTCTATAAAAGTATCTGCCTGTCTCCTGCTTGAGGAGATTGGTATCTCAGAGCCATGCTCTGTGCTATGCCTTCTTCCCATGAGAAGAAGTCCAAGGATTTCTCTCTTGGTTTCCCTTCTCCAGCCCCTAAATAAACTATTATCTTATTCTATTGGATTTGTGTGCAAGAGGGTGTAATTCTTTAAAGAGGAATTCCTAAGGACCCCAAACCCCTACCCCTATCCCTGTCCCAAACCCTTACCCCAAACCCCTACCCCTATCCCAAACCCCCACTCCATTTTCCCCATAAAACATATACTGGGCACTTAAAAAATGTTTGTTGGAATAGATTAGATTAAGTTAGGTTAGGTTGGGTTGGCTTAAATGGAAGAGATGTAATTAACAGAACAGAGGGCTGCTTATTAACTGTATCTGAATCACCTGCACTTTGCCACAGTCCACATTGGGCCCAATGGCCTTCTAGCTCACAGTTTGATTATACTGAGTTGATGGCCAACTAAAGCTGCCAGGTCTTTTCACTTGAATGCCTCTCAAGTCAGGTATCCTCCAGCCTGTACAGAAGTCACTCATTTTCTGAATCTAATACTTGACATTTATTTAGTCTGTCAATTTCCTTTTTCTCACTCAAGCCTCAACTCAGGGATTGATCACCTTTTTAATGAAACTTTCTCAGATTTCCATAGCTAGAAGTGATCCCTTCTGATTGGGGAAGCGATATATTAGAAAATAAAAATAATATAAAAAGAAAAGATAACCACAATTTTTTCCTTTAAATAATATTTTTCTCAATTACATGTAAAAAACAATTTTTAACATTTGTTTTTGAGTTCCAAATTCTCTCATTCCCTCCTTCCCTTCTCCCTTCCCTGAGATGGTAAGCAATTTGATATAGGTTATACATGTGCAATCATGCAAAACATATTTCCATATTCATCATGTTGACCACAAAATTTTAAAGGCATTTAGGCTTTTAAGAATTTGCTTGGTTTTGATGACTCAGATGGTCAGCAGAACTAGTTCTTAAATGGGACTTTAGAACCAATAAAATTAATAGTTAACAAAAAAGAAATCATGTCAGACTACCCTTATTTCTTTCACAGGTTTATTGGATTGGTAAATTGAGGGAATGTTGGAGACATGATATATCCAAATTTTAGTGGGTACTTAAAAATATTTCATGATATTCTTATAGACAAGATGGAGAAATGTGGGCTAGATCATAGTATAGTTAGTGATTCAGGAAGAAATTCAACTAGATCCAAAAAATGGTGATTGATTAATTCATTTCAACCATACAGAGGTTTATGATAGAGAGCCATAAGGTTGTGTCCTTGGCCCTGTTCTGCTCAACAATTTTATTTATGACTTGAATAAAAGCATAGATGACGTATAGTATGAAATTTGCAAATAAAATGAAGCTGAGAGAGAGAGAGAGAGAGAGAGAGAGAGAGAGAGAGAGAGAGAGAGAGAGAGAGAGAGAGAGAGAGATCATTACCACACTGGACTATAGAATCTGCTTCTAAAAATGTCTGCACAAACTGGAGCAGCTGGCCATATCTAAGAAAATTAAACTCGACAGGAATAAGTATAAATTCCTACCCTCCAGTTTTTAAAAAATCGGCTACATAAAGCATGGCAGACAAATAGTGAGGCAGCTGTTGCTATAAAACAGACATGAGTGGATAAAGCACTGGCCTTGGATTCAGGAGGACCTGAGTTCAAATCCAGCCTCAGACACTTGACACTGGCTGTGTGACCCTGGGCAAGTCACTTAACCCTCATTGTCCCACAAAACAAAAACAAAAACAAAAAACCAAAACAAATAAAACAGACATGAGGCTTTCCATGGACTACAGGTTTAACATGAGTCAATAGTGTGACGTGCCAACAAAACACATAGTGAAATCTTATATTGCATGAACAAAAATGGAAACATTAGGAGGTGTCCAGTACCCCAAATCATGAGGAGACCCATGAAGCAGAATGTAGCTTGGGGCACTTGCTGATTGCAATGCAGGTGAACCTACAATCTTCAAAGGCTGAATGGTCGCAAAGGCAATATGTGAAGGCAAAAGGAAATTCCTATTTTGTAAGGGTTTGGCTGATCTGGAAGGATGAGGCTGATCCAACTGGGCTAAAAATTCGTATGCACTCCAACGGCAGTCCAGTTATATAAATGACCTCTATTGAGTCCTAAAGTTTGAAAACACAGAGCTCGGCTCTTGCCAGTCCCCTTTCAGACCTTCCTGTGAATTTCTGGTGTCCCTTTTTTCTGTCCTTGACACTGACTTCTGCCTCTAGCCCTTTCCAGTTAATCACTGGGTTCACTCAGCTCCATGTATCCAAATAGCCATCTGCACTGAATTTTTGTCATCACTTTTCTCTCCCCATTTCAGTACAAGAGAGGTTTAGCTTGCATGGTGAACTGGATCCAGACTTTATCCTGGCCTTTTATTCCCATGGGAGTCAGGTTACATGGGGGTCAGAAGAGGCCTTTGTTGGTAACCCCAGCTACTTGTGCATTCCCTTCTCAGACTGCCTTCCATTTATTCTCTATATATCTTGTATATACCTAATTATTCATGTGTTTCCCCCAACAGAATTTTAGCTCCTTCAGGGCAGAGGCTGATGTATCCCCAGTGGTTAGCAGGGTGATTGAATGAAGAAAGCAGTCATTTAGCACTTACCAGGTACAAAGCACTGTGTGAAACAAGGCACTCTGTTAAAACAAGGAGTTTCCATTTTATTTATTTATTTTTTTGTGAGGCAATGAGGGTTAAGTGACCTGCCCAGAGTCACACAGCTAATAAGTGTCAAGTGTCAGAGGCCCGATTTGAACTCAGGTCCTCCTGACTCCAAGGCCGGTGCTTTATTCACCACACCACCTAGCTTCCCCACATTTATCCTCTATATATCTTGTTTATACCTAATTATTCACGTGTTTCCCCCATTAGAATGTTAGCTCCTTAGGGGAAGAGGTTGATATGTCCCCAGTGGTTAGCAGGGTGATTGAATGAAGATAGCAGTTATTTAGTACTTACCAGGTACAAAGCACTGTGTGAAACAAGGGACTGTGTTAAAACAAGGAGCTCCCATGTTAACAGGAAACAACACATATAGAAACTTGCAGGTAGAAGTCAGATGGAGTTCTCTCTTTTCCTTCGGCCTGGATAGTGGCAGCATGGGTAAGTGCCATGGTCTTTGTATAGCTATAAAGCTCTACAGCTACAGAAGAGACCCAAAGTGGCATGACAAACAATACAAGAAAGCTCATCTGGGGACAGCTTTGAAGGTCAACCCATTTGGAGGAGCATCTCACGCAAAAGGGATTGTCTTGGAGAAAGTTGGTGTTGAAGCCAAGCAGCCCAGTTCTGCCATCAGGAAGTGTGTGAGAGTCCAGCTGATTAAGAATGGCAAAAAATCACCCTCTTTGTTCCCAATGATGGTTGCTTGAACTTTATTGAGGAAAACAATTGATTTTGGATTCGGTTGAAAAGGTCATGCTGTTGGTGATATTCCTGGAGTCCACTTCAAGGCTGTGAAAGTTGCAAATGTTTCTCTTCTGGACTTGTTCAAAGGCAAGAAGGAAAGACCAAGATCATAAAAATTGTATGATGTCTTTGTCATAGTAAACAGTTTTCATGTAACCAAAAAACCAAAAAACAAAACCCAAGACAGATGGAAAGGTTCCATACTCTTTAGGGCACAGAGACAAAAACAGATGATAGTGGGGTTTTTTATGTCATTTCAACTGATAAAATCATCTCTGTTTTGGGTGCCTAATCATTTGACAGTGCTAAGGACTTTGGTCACAAGAACTTTCTTTTCTAAATCTTCAATAGATATGACTGTAGTACTTTTAGGAGCAGTTGCCAAGTGGCATCTCCATTGGGATTGTTTCTCAAGATGATCAGATGGTGGTGGCTACTAGATTGAAAGCGTTGTTATCCAAAAGCTTTTGGGTTCAGGGCCCTGGACAGCTTCTATTATGGTCTGAGGGAAAATGGTGGTCAAGGTAGTGATTCACCTTTCCTGGCAGGTGCTACCACCTCCTGTATCCCCTTCAAAGTGCCCCACTGCTCCAGTTAGGTTGGCATGCCTGCCCTTTGAGTGGCAGTTGGCTGGCAGTTGGTGGACATTGATTGATTGCTTTGTCTGGGTTAGATGCCATCTGGAGTATTCCACTTAGCTCAGGACACACCATTTTAAAAGGGACATCGATGTGAAGGAACAAAGCCCAAAGAAGGTGGCCAGGAGCATGAGCGCATTTAAAATCACTCCATGTGAGCATCATTTGAAAGGATTGGAAGTGTTTAACTTGGAAAAGAGAAGACATAAGGGAGACCTGACAGCTGTTACCTTTTAAGTTCATAGCTCTAGAGGGCAGGGCTAATAACAATGGGTGGAAGCAGGAAGCTTGCTTGGAGCTGGGTTTTACCTGGAGAGAAAGAAAAACTTCCTAACAATTAGAGACGTCCAAAAGGGGAATGCTCTCCCCTTGGGAAGCAGTGAGTTCTCCATCACTAGACATTTCAAAGGAAGACGGGATGACTGTTTGTCAGGAATGTGGTTGAGGGAATTCCTACTCAGAGATGGATTGAACTAGATGACCTCTGAGGTCCCTTTCAAATCTGTTAGGATTTTAGTGAACTCTATCGAGGAAAGTATTAGGTTGGATGACTATTTGCCAATGATGTTGTAGAAAGAATTCCTGCACTGGGTAGCAGGTTTACTTGGATAACCTTTAAAGACCCTTCTGGTTCCAAGATTCTAATTCTTGCCTTGTTGCTAGATTGTAAATCTGTGAACAAAGAGACTGTGTTTTTCATCTCTATAACCACAGTGGCTAGCAGAGTTCCCTGTGTATAATAGGTACTAGTAAATATTAATTGAAATAGGGCTTGGATTCAATTGAATTGAAATTTATCTGCTTTCAAACCATCCTTACAGATGGATTAGATCATCTTAAATCCTAATTCTGTCACCCAGTATATTAAATGTCCCTTTTAGCTTTGAATTGGCCACAAATCTGATAAACATATCATCTAGGTTTTTGTTCAATTTACTGATAAAATTTTTGAACCATGCAATGCCAAGGATAGAAGTGGTGGTGAACCACTAGAAACTTCCTTTCAAGTTTGTATACATCCATCCAATTTAAAAATTATTTGAATACAGTTTCCAACAAGGAAATATTTTATTTAACTCAGTGGTCATTTAAGCTCACATTTCTCCATGAACATATTTCAAGAGAGTCTGTCATGTGCTGTAACAAAATTGAGATACATGTCTGCAAAATTTTGCTGATCTGCCATCCCAGAATTTCTGTCAAAAAGAAAAGAAAGTTAGGACTTAAGATTATAGATTTCAAGCCAAAAGAGACTTTGTGCCATATTATTTTACAGATATGGCACTAAGTCCCAAAGAGATTAAATGATTTGTCTAAGATCACACTCAGCTAAGTATTGGAGGCAAGATTTGAACCTAGAACTCCAAATCTATTGCTCTTTTCTTAGTAAACCAATGTTTGCATTGAATATTCACCTCTTTCTTTTGAAGTGTTCACATAGTATCCATTTTAGTAATCCATTGTAGAATTTTGTCAGGTAAACATAGTGTTTAATCATCTGTAGGTCCCAAAAGCCACCTTTTCCCCCTTTCTTTTGGAAAATGCAAACATTATTTTCTCATCTACAATCCTCTGATACCTCCCTCCCAAATGTTTTGTGATGTTTCAAAGTTTACTGACAATAGTTCCATCATCCCATCTGTGACATCACTCCCATGATGCTTTAGGAAGGAAGAGCGCCAAGTCTCTAATAATCCAAAGGAATGAATCTCTGATGATGGAATTTCAGGCATCCGCCATGGGCTTAGGGAAGAGATTTGGAGAAAAAAAAGAAGCTTTTCAGTGCCTGCCTCTTAAATCATACTGTAAGGGGCTAAAATTCTAACTGTACTATCTAAAATCTAATGAGTGGTCGCCAATAAATTATAAGCTGTAGCAAGAATATTTAAGTGTTTAAGAATTTATTAAAGAGCATTAGGATCAGAGAGAAAGGTAAAAATCTAACTATTCCTAAGCGACCCCATCATCCAACCCGCCATGGCGAGGGCAGGACCCAACGCCTCCTGTGAAACTGGGCACATCCCCTCCACACGTGCACACACAACCCCAAGCTAATTGGCTGGTAGCTTTGATAGACAGTATGCACGAGCAAACATCACTTCCTGACACCAAAGAAAGCCACATGGCTTGCCCTCAGACGCCTTCTCCTCATGGCGGAGCTTTCCTACAGTAACTCTCCAGCAGGTGGCATCATTCTAATTGTTACAATATACAAAGCTGTGGGCAAGACAATCATGCAAAAGCAGAAAAAAGAATTAGCATCAAGTTCTCCTGTCTCCATGCCTAATCCTTTGTCTTATTAAGTTACACTCTCCTTTCCTCCTTCTCTTTCTTTTTCTTTTCCCTTATTATTTTTCTGATTGTGAAACACAGTTTTCCATCAAAGTTGGCCTGATGCCATCCCTTTGCACCAAAATACACATGTAGCTAACTACTGACACCCAAAATATAGATTTTACTCAACTTGGAATCATGGTAGATTTTCACCAATCATAGCTGACATTCCTGTAGTGTTTTCAGGTTTGCAAAGGGTTTGGGATCTATTATCTAAGAGACGCTCACAACAACCCTCTGAGGCATATACTACAAGTATTATCTTCATGATCTAACAGATAAGGAAACTGAGGTTCAGAGATTAGCCAGTGGTTGCAACACTAATAAATAATTAGAAGCTGAATCTCAGCCCAGATCTCCCTGATTCCAGGTTCAGTATTCTTTCTGTTATGTGCTGAGTCCAAAGGTGGTCCTCTGCTACCTGAATCCCCTGGGCTGAAAATAAGATTAGTAAAGCTGAGGTTAGTCATCCTATGATGAACACTTCATTCCCACTGTCATCTGTCCTTGTGCTAGTGGAAAGGTGAAAGATGCCTTTCCCCCACCTCTCAGGGCTCCAGCCTTTGAGTACTGGGCTCCTGATTGGTAAGATTTCTCCTAATCTAGCCCAGAACCAGACCCAATACATTATGTCCTCATTGCATACTACAGCTGTGCTTATTCTACTCACTTCTTTCCTTTCCACTTATAGCTCTGAGAGCAGAGAACAAACCAGCACTACCATGATGCCTAGAAAGGCTGAGTTCATTAATAGCCCCCTGGTTCCATTCATGAGCCCCATGACTTCTCATACCTCTCCCTGGCCACCCCTCCCCCATATGCCATTTCCTCCTAATAGATTGTCAGATATTTAAAGCTAGGACTATAAGGATTTTTGTATTTGTATCCCCAGCATTTAGCACATTGCCCAGCTCATAACAAGAGCACCATTTATTCATTCACTCAAGGACCTCAGTACACATTACTTTCACCATTTTAAGTTTCCATGAAGCAATTCAAAGACCAGACTGGTTCCAGTGAACTCCCTATACCAACCCTATGCCTACTAAAGTGGTGGGAAGTGAGTACACAGGATGTCACAAGATAATGATGTTTAAATAGCAGCATAGTGTATAATGGGAAAATCACTGGACTGGGAGTCAGGAGACCTGGGTTATGGTTCCTGTTCTGCCCCAAACTAGCATGCCCTATCTAAGGAGTGTTAGTTCACAGACATTATACTATCTTAAATGGACTTGGAAAGCCAGCCCCTACTTTCCCTAATTGCATCAGGTTCACTTCCAGCGGTCTAGCTTAGTTATCACAAAGAGAGTGACAGCTGGAACACCTTCCTTCCCTGACTCCATTGAGAAAGACATTCCACTTCTCTGGGCCTCTGTTTCCCAAACTGTAAAATGAGAAAATTGGGTTGGACAATCATGAAGTTCCTTTCTAGCTCTAAAATTGTATAAATCTCTAAGAACCACTTCTCTATTACATCAAGCCTTTGGAGCTGCTGCTAATAGGAACAGAACCCAACCTATGGCTGACCACAACACAGACAACTAGAAGGCAGTCCATACAATTGAGGTCAAGTCAGTGCTAGATTTCTGAGTCCAAAGGAGACTTGAAAAAGTGGTCAGGTACTTGGGTGTTTTGAAAACATAAAGCAGTCTTGTTTCAGATAGTAATCCTTGCCAGAGAAATGGTGTCTCATTCCTATTCCATGGCAACACCTTAACCTAGAAAGCTCAAAGTGCTTCACTAAAATTGTGATATCTGACCCCATGGGGAGAATCTAGTCTATGAACCCTATGGTTTAAAGCAACAAAGACCCTAGAAGTTGTTGAAGGTCCCTGAGTAAATCGATTGCAAAGTCCTAAATGGAAAAGTTCATGTCTTCTGCTCTCTTTCCATGGTTCTATCCACAGAACTGCATTTATTTTTCTTAAAGGTTGTTCTCTTCTATGTCCTAGCTAAAGGTTTTGAACTCCCTGCCAAAACTCCAGTGTGGCCAGGACCAGATTAAAATGTATTTGGGAGTGTTTAACAAAATAAATTAAAATGTAATACAACACAGATAATGTTAATTTGTGGGTTTCTAAGTCAATAGGCATCTTGCAGGAATCTGTTTTCATTTAAGTTTGATACACTGTACTATGGAAATTCAAAGCAAATAAAAGATAGGCTCTAAAGTTCAGATTAATTTTCCCCTATGTCCCTTGAATAAAGCAATGCCCTCAGGTTTTAATGAAAAATAGATTAGGCCATCTAGACTACTATAGTTTCAAGTGAGGGACATCCTACTTTTTTCTTTATCTCCTGATATCTTTGAGCTCCCATTGGATAGGACTTGTTCTTATTGCCTAATGGATAGATAGGGATTATCTGTGCCTTGTATCTGTCTCTCAAGCAAGCAAAAGGCTTTCTGGTTGTGCTAGACGCAAGGCAACATCCCATCCTATTCGATTTCTTTGCTCATAGCATAGGAATTCATATTTATTGGTCATTGCTTAATTAAAATCAGGAAAATAAGCATATAAAATATGTATAAAATTTAAGAAGGCATTTATCTGAGGCCAAGTTGTTTCAATGCCAATTTGTTCAAGGTTTTTGTTTATGTATTTGCTCATTACTTTTATTTAATGGCGCCTCTGAGTGGCAGCCTTTCTAATCTATTGTGTCGCTTTAAAATAGCATTTATGCATTCCTTAGAAGGTTTTACTATCACTATACTAAAGAAGGGGATAAATAGAATCTTTTCAAGGAACTGCCTTCCCAGCATGCAGTTTGCTATAAAAACAGATAGGAAAATACTAAATAAACAAATCTTGGGATACTGAGCTTCTTTTTTAAAAATGAAGAAAGACATATTTATTTAATGGGCTCACCCTAATGGAAGCCTCCCAGGGCCAAAAATTATTTGATTAGGGGTTACTGAGAAGAATGGGGTGACATTTCTTAAACTCTCATTTTATTTTTCTTTTCCCAAGTTTGCAAAGAAACTTTAATTTTATTCTTTACCTCTGGGATAATGAGATTTTCCAGCATGCCCTGTCTAAGGAGTGTTAGTTCACAGAAATGATACTATCTCAAATGGACTGAGAAAGCCATCTCTGACTTGCTCTAATTTCATCAGGTTTACTTCTTAGCGGTCTAGCTTACCCATCACAAAGAGAGCGAAAGCTGCATATCTTTTCTGCCCTGAACGCACTCAGTCTGCTCCTTTTCAGCAACTCATCTCTGAGGCACATCACTGAATTCAAGCACTAATGTTACCAATTTCACTGTACTTTTCCATATGGTTACTCCTCATGGGATCATCAGGGTTTGACTTGGAAGAAAACATGAGAGACCATCTTGTCCAACCACCCCATCTTTTTTTTTTTTAACAGATTGTTCTTGTTACTTTCAGCTTTTAATATTAAATGTTTACAATTATTTTTCAAGATTTGCTCTTTATAATAGCCTGGTTAGGAAAGTCAGTCTCTTTGGACCTATTTTACAGATAGAAACCTAAAGGGGCAGAGGAAGGTCTATAGGTAGGTAATGGTATGACGAGTAACAATAGGCCTGTTTCTCCCACCTCCTATCCCCAGTGACTCCTACAGTGGCAATGTCCTTCTCTCCTAAACTCCCTGACATTCCCACCATTATAGTCACACCTAGTATTAAGCATCAAAACCAGGATGATAGCTATAGAAGACCATAGTTTGGGTGTCTTTTTCCTTGAACAAACCAAGATGTGTTAGTTTATCAGATTAGTTAGTTAATACTTTGAACTACTGGAGAGAAGATAATGTTCTTCACCAAACAAAATAATGTAGTGGAAAGAGTACTGGCTTGGGAGGCAGGAGACCTAGATTCTATAGCTACAGCTGTGTGACCTAAATCACACAACCGAACCTCTCTGGGCTTTTATCTGTAAAATTAGGGTATTGAACTAGATCAATGATTCTCCAACGATTGGCAGTTGTGAAACTTTAAGCAGCACTCCAGCAGAGCTCTTTACAGTCAGATCTTTATGATTTATTTTTAAATGCTGAATAATAATAATGCTGATGATAATAGCTCACATTTATATAGTACCTACTATGTGCCAGGTACTGTGCGAATCACTTTACAATTATTATCTCATTTGATCCTTACAACAACCTTGGGGGTAGGCATTATTATTATCTCCATTTTACAGATGAGGAAATTGAGATAGACAGAAGGTAAGTGACTTGCCCAGGGTCATACAAGTCAATAAGTGTCTGAAGTTGGATTTGAACTCAGGTCTTCCTGACATTCCATCAATTGCCCCTCCTAACAATTTTCCAATTCATGTATTTTATGAGAATGGTGTGACTGCTTGCTATTAATAAGTATTTTATAATTGGGGACAATATCAGGTGTGATAAGTCACCTTGCAAAATATTTCAGAACAATTCTCATTTCCCCCATCCTTACATATGCCAGGGTTTGGGGTTTTTTGGTTTGTTTTTCTTTTTGTCTTCTTAGTGTTTCAATTCATCCCACTTTTGCCTTAAAAAGAGAGAGAGAGTTCCGTTTTTAACTTCACTTGTTTTCTGTCAGTAGTCTTATAAATTTTCTATTACTATAAAACTAGTCATAAAATGTGGTAACATGACACATCAGGATTATTAGAAGAAAATCCAAATTGGAAATGGCTCTATTTGCATTTCTTCTGCATTTGGGATTTGGTACTTGATCTAGGATCATGGATTTCTGTTTCATCAATTGCTCTTTTCCGACTTTCTGAGTCTACTCAAATATTCACAATGGCCATTAATACAAAAATTATTTATAGTTAAAAAAAACCCTGAGAACACAGACACCAATTTTTTAAAAATATGAATTCTGCCAAAGATATACTGACAATTAAATGTGCATTATAAATGAGAGGGTGTATTTTATTTATTATCTAAAATAACAAGAAACCAACTTTTCAATCCAATTATTGATATTACTCAATTTCTTGCATATTGGAGCCATATTATGGATGACCCTGAGTGTCAGGCTAAGAAATGGGGAGATTCCTATAGGGAGCTGCTAAGGCTTTGGGGGCAGGGTAGCGAGATTTTTGACTTAGGAAGATTATTTAGTGGCTTGTGGATTATTCACTGCAGAGGGATTAATACCGAAATCAGGGGAACCACTTACCAAACACAGGGACAATGGAGAGGGGCGGTAAATAGGACAGCTTCCACCCATGTCACGATTGTGTCTAGGATTAGTCTAGTCTTCAATGGATCCATATTCATATCAATATTCTTATTGATTTTACTGATACAGGCCACAATCTATCCCTGCCTTGTCATCTGGTGAAGTTCTTGTCCATAACTCTCCATAAATCTTCTACAAAGCATCTAACTAATGAATTGGAAGACTTCTGGGTCTTTACCAATGACCTTGTTGATGTAGTAGGTACCAATGCAGAAATAAGTTGTGTCTCTTTTGTTATTTCTTTCTACATGATTTTCTCGCCTCCTTTTCTTAGTGTCACAAATATTGTGTCTGACTTTCTGTCTGTCTGTCTGTCTCTGTCTTTCCATCTCTGTTTCTTTCTATCTCTCTCTCTGCCTCTCAGAGGCAATTAGGGCTAAGTGACTTGTCCAGGGTCACACAGCTAGTAAGTATCTGAGGCCAAATTTGTCATTTCTCTCTTTCTCTCTTTTTTTTTTTTTGTCAGACAATGAGGGTTAAGTGACTTGCCCAGTGTCACACAGCTAGTAAGTATCAAGTGTTTGAGGCCAGATTTGAACTCAGGTCCTCTTGAATCCAGAGTTGATTCTCTATGCACTGTGCCAACTAGCTGCCCCACAAATATTGTCTTATAGAACTTTTCACAAACAAATGTACTTATTCCCATTGTGCATCTTTCCATTGCCCTTTGGGGATTATAGTTTTGTAGTCTTCAGAAATCATAGGGGTCTATGCAATTTTGATTCTTCTGAGATAATGGTCATCCATGATTCCCAGTGACATAGTAACAGCGGAAGAATATTAGTATTAAAAAGTTATCAGGGAGTAGCTCAAGATGAATGAAAGTACTCTGCATTTTCCCAAATGTATTCCAATCTGCTCTCTTCCTCCAGTTCAGTATCAGACCCAACTTATTGTCTATCCACACTGCCTGTCTAGGACAGACTAGTTAGAAGCATAGTCTACAAATATAAGTCAAAACCTGGGTGATATGCTTTCTTGACCACTGTGGATTGGTAGGGCAATCTTTTTAGTAGCCATAGGTCTCACTGAGAAAGCCCCCATTAGAAAGAGCCTGAGGTTTGAATACCTTTCAGCTGCTTGTGAAAAGGTCAGTGGGACAATGAACTTGCCCCAAGGCCCAGGTATCTTCAATCTCTTTGTCCCCAGTTACTCATGAAGACCCCAACCAGAACTTGGGAACTATAACTGACTGATCATCATAACTAAAGATGAAGTCTTCATTGAGGGAAGTCATTCCTGAATGGAAGAATTGTTGAAAATTCTTTCTTGGGAGTGACTCACTTCAGAAGAAACTCCGTGTCCTGTGAAGGGCCGGGTAGCTGAGTGACCTTTCCACCCCAATCTGGCAACAGCTGCCCAGCAGGAAAGACACCTTCTAGACCCAGTACAATGGGATCTCAGTGGCCACGTGAACTGTCCAGCCAAGCCTAGCAGCAATGGAGCTCAGCAAAGAACTAACTGCAGCCAAGTGACCTGCTTGACCCATCCTAGAAAGAGAGGGACTTATCCAGCTGCAACACTGGGTATGGTTCATCCATTGGAGATGCCACATCCTAGAGCAAACTTCACAAGGATCCTCTGGAAAAAGAAAGCACATTGAGGCTCCCCATTTCTGGAGCTGTGGGTTCCCTTGACCACAGGTGGTCCTTATGCATATGCCTCACTACTCTTGTATTGTAGGTTTGTGCCAACTCTGCCCTTCATAGATTCTGTGCGTGTTTGTTGGAGTATGATCCAGGTTTGGGTGGTGGGAAGGAGATGCTTTATAGCCACTATTCTTTTTTTTTTAATTTGTAGTGAGGCAATTGGGGTTAAGTGACTTGCCCAGGGTCACACAGATAGTAAGTGTTAAGTTTCTGAGGCTGGATTTGAACTCAGGTACTCCTGACTCCAGGGCCGGTGCTCTATCCACTGCACCACCTAGCTGCCCCTATATCCACTATTCTTGATATGCCATTTGAAGAATCAGAGCATTATCTAGTTCTTCACTGTAATTGTCTGCATATTCATCCTCAGAAACAGATGCTGACCCATATACTGTAAATATCTTTGTCTTCATCTTATTTCCTATTCTCATCATAAACACTGCAAGGTAAGATGACCAAGTGGCCTAATAGAATCAGAATGCTTGGACATGCAATGAACCCAACTCCACCAACTCAGATATTTGCTTTTCCAAGGAAGACTTGTGAGTCACCCTTTCATTTCATTGTTACTTCCTTATTTCTTCAGGTTTCATTTTTAGGTAGAATATCCCCACTTGAAAATGAACTGTGTGGTTGCTAGACAAAGATATCCCATTAATAGTAAAATTATTTTGGTAGCTGGCCTATAATTAGATGATTCTTAGCAACTTCTGCTCTTCTTCTTCTTCTTCTTCTTCTTCTTCTGCTTCTTCTTCTTCTTCTTCTTCTTCTTCTTCTTCTTCTTCTTCTTCTTCTGCTTCTTCTTTGTCTTCCTCCTCCTTTTAGAGGCAATTGGGGTTAAGTGACTTGCCCAGGGTCACATAGCTAGTAAATTAGGCTGGATTTGAACTCAGGTCCTCCTGACTCCTAGGCCCATGCTCTATTTACTGTGCCACTTAGCTGCTCTTCTTTTCTGCCATCCCACCAATGTCATTGTAAAAGCAGGAGAATTCTGCACAGATCAAGGATGTTGTGGTGGAATAAAGATACCAAGTAGTTACATCCAGACAATTTTTTATTTAGCAATGCACGTGGCTGCAAAAATGCATAGGGTCCAAGGCTCTTGGTCCATGCAAGGACACTGACAACTGGTTTCTCCAGTTATTATGTAATTGAAGGGAGTAGAAAAACTGGATTGTAGGTTTGAGCCACCTGGTTTCTTATTGGGGAAGGGATGAGACACTGAGGTGAGATGGAGGGAGTAATCTTGAGACTTTCTCAAATCGAGTAACAGTCTTGTGATTTTTTTTCCAAAATCAGGTGACTTCTAAGAAGTTGTAACTTCATTTTACAAAATGGTGGATAAAGGCAAAATAGAGTCACTAACGCTATTTTCATGTAACAATGATCACTTTATCTTTTTATCCTCTTCATGGATGTCCACAAAGAATTCACCACTTAATAGCTAATGTCCTGACTTTCTCCATACTTAACAAGGTGGGACCTTAGATAGCAGACACAGTTTGTTGCTGGGACTAAACACTTTCAGGTTGGTAAAACCTCTCTTGGTAGAGAAAGGCTAGTCTTGTAAAGACATTAATTATCTCAAAATCATAACATTTGGGGGCTATAATTTAACCTAGAGAATATCTAGGTCAATACCAAGGTCAAATAAATAATCAGTGCCAGAATCTCAGGGAAGCTGGGTGATCGAGTGGAAAGAATGCCCAACTTAAGAGTTCAGTTTCAATCTCAGTTCTGCACCCTTGCTACCTGAGTGACCTCAGACAAGGCTCTTAAGTTCTCTGGGCCTCAGTTTCCTCATATGTAAAAGGAGATAGTTGGGCTGGATTATCTCTGAGTTTGCCTCCCGCTCTAAGTTTGTGCTTAGCTCTTCCTTTTCCATCTCCAAACTTGGCCCATGCAATGGGCCACCAACTCAGATATTTGTTTTTCCAAGGAGGACTTGTGAGTCACCCTTTCACTTCATTGTGATGTTTTCTTTATTATAAAGTTGCGTTTAGCATTTACCTAAAGGGACAATTAGGGTGTATGGGTGTTCAAGGAGGACTAGCACCTCTAGTGTGAAGGTTTGCTGAGCCCTTTTCAGGGCTGTTCATCCACATTTGGTGTTCACCTGATTCACCCAGCTCTCACCCGTGGCTCCTTGAAGCCCTAGCATGTGCAGCAGCCACACTTCAGTAAACCATCTCAGCAATCGGGTTAAACCAGTGTGAGGGTAACCAACAGGCCACAATACCATCAGTGAGCTGGGGGTTGTCTACCCCAAGCATGGGAAGACTTTCTCTAAAGGAATAGAAGGTTGAAAGCAATTCATTCCAACAGGCATGAAGGGGGCTAAAGCAGGCATTGTGGAGCACATAACCCTTGGTCAGACATCTAAGACTCCAAGGTCATCCAATGCAACCTGGGCCATCATCAGTTATCTTGACTTTTGTCCTACCGCTGGACTTGGATGACTCTGGAAGAGAGAGGATTTTGAGTAACTCTGCCTCGCTTACATTCATGAAAGAGTTGAGACATCACCCATGATGTCACTGGTCCTCTTCGCAAATGAAGGACAAACAACAACAAAGTGACAATTGGCCACATCCTCCTGATACGTCATATTACAGCACATTAAAGTCAGATTTCTGTTTACTCTCCCAAGTAATATAGTTCTCGTGTTTCTTATTCTTAATGATGGCCTGAATTATTCATTGAAAAATTCATCTTCCTTACTCCAGTTTGTCTCATATTAATCTCTTGGGGCTATTGGTTGGTCCCTAGGTTCTGCCATAAAAGCTTAATGCATTCTGCATTAGCATGCTGCACTCACCTCAGAACTCCATTGGACAGCCACCACAGGGTTAAGAGTAAGAAATCCAGGACCAGACTTTTAGGTAACAGCTGAATATTCTTTGCATATAAAAGCAGTCTTGTAAACATTATGCTTGAAGTCATGCCCACCAATGGATGCTTTCTTCCTTGTGCACCACACACTTTCAGCATCAAATGCAGCTGTAAACTAAGAAAATCCATCCCATATTTTTCTAATCTTGACACTGATTTCTGTGCTTATCTTTTTCTGATTTTTTTTCACTCTTCCAAAAATGTTTCCAAATTAAGGCATTTCTGGGGCACAAATCTTAAGGCTACAGTTTTCCTCATCTCAGTTCTGTACCTTTACTAATGGTATTTACTTTCTGACTGTGCCCAAGGCTGAGAAGTTTCTTCTTAAATATACAAAGTTACATAAAAAATATGAACTGTGAGATCATGTCTAAGATTCAAGCACTTCTGCTGAGCTTACATACATACCCTATCACCAGCCATGAGACGACCAAGACTGTCTACCCATTGAGTGTTTATACATACTCTCAACTCCATCTTCGTTGGACTGGCAGCAAGGAGGCTGTCTACATAAGTAATTGAAGGGCATCAGAAGGCCTTGATTGCCCTAAATACTGACCTTACCTCCTGCCCCAGAGCCTAAAAAGCTGTGTTACATTCATTACTTCTATCTCTGAAGCCTTTAAGCCACCCAGATTCAATTATACTTAATTCAACAAATATTTACTAAATGCCTACTATGTGCCAGGCTATGCTATGCATTATTTATATGTATGTGTGTATGCATATGTATATATACACATATAGATACACACATATATATACACATGTGTGTGCTATGCACACACACACACACACATATATATATATATATATATATATGTAAACAGTCCTTGTCCTCATTGTTGTTGTTTGTCCTTCATTCTCAAAGAGGACCATGACATCGGGATGATATCATGACTTGTAGTGAATTGGATTTAAGTGAGTGAGGGCTGTGCAAAAGTCACCAGTCTCACTTTCTCCTCCAGATCCATCTGGGTCCAATGGCAAGATCTATATCATGATGACTGGAGATGGCCTAGGATGTTTAAAGCAATTGGGATTAAGTGACTTGCCCAGGGTCACACAGCTGGTAAGTGTCAAGTGTCTGAGGCCGTGAATTCCAGTCCTCCTGACTCCAGGCCCAGTGTGCTATCCATTGTGCCACCCAGTTGCCCCTCAAGGAGATTACCTTCTACTGGAAGGAAATAACATGCACAGAGGAGTAAATGCAAAATATATCCCCCAGAAATACAAAGTAAATTTGGTAAGAATAGAATATAAAATGGCTAAGGGAAAGGAAGAGTTAATCAGCAAAGAGAAATAACTTAATACCATATTGTGAGGGGCTTTAAATATCAGAGAAGTCTGTATTTTATCCTAGAGAGAACAGGGAGACACTGGAGTTTCTTGGGCAGGAGAGAGATGTGGGCCGACCTATCCTTTAGACATATCATTTTGGCTTAGCAGAGAAGGAATAGGAGAGGGGAGAGACTGGATCCAATGAGAACAATCAGGAGGCTATTGTCTGTTCACAGTCCAGATGAGAAGAGGTGAGGGCCTGAACTAGAATGGTGGTGATTTTATGACTTGAGACAAGGCAACAGATGTAAGATGTTTTGAAGGGAGAATGAATGGGTCTCTAGTCAAAATGCAAATTCTCCAGGGGAAAAAAAGACCTTAAGCTACTATTGTCCAATCCTTCCAATGGGTATTAATTGACAGCTAGCTGAAGGCAAGATAGGGGAAAGAGATTGCCTTGAGTTATTAAGGGGGTAGGAGAGAGAGGGAGAAAACACATGAAAGACAAAATAGGACTCTTTCAGAGATAAATCTTACCTGCTTCACAGTTTTGCATAGGGTCAGCTGTGGGAACATGTACACCCATCCACATTCTTTCAGTGGTGGGGTAGTATGTGATACTAAAATTCTGTGAGTCACTAGGGACTCCCATGGGAAGAAGAAAACAGAATTGATCTGGGTTCCCTTGACAGCCCTGCTTCTTAGCAAGTCACACATACATAAATGCCCTCCGCTGCAATGAACATCTATTTCAGGGTGCTCCTCTGGGGATAGGTAATTGCCCAGCACCCTGGTTCTGAACGCCCAGTGTCAGGTATATCGGTAATTCATGTCCAAATTCCCCAGAGGAGTAGGGCCAGTGAGGTGCTTAATTTATACACTGGTCTTTCCAATGACTTGCCTGATCTTTAATTTACAGCCCCAGCTCCAGTAACAACTGCTATTCCTCTGAATTCTTTGGCACTTGTGTTCACTGCTGACCATATCTGACAATCAAAAACAACCAGGTCACAAGGGTTGTGACACACTTCCCTCCAGAAGCTCAGAAAAACATTGTGATTCTAAAAGCAGTACCATCCTTGATACACACCTGCATTTGAATTGTATTAACCCCTACATGCTTTATGCTCTAGATGGATCAGTTCTGTTTATTATGTGAACTGGCCCAACCATGAATAGAACCCAGAGGTCCAGACTCCTGGGGCATTTCTCTCAGTTGTGATTTATGACCATGGAAGGGTGTGCCCCATTCAGACTACATTTGCACCTTGTAAAGGGTAAGCTCTTTCAGATGTGAATAGATCACTGTATACCTTGTAAAGGATACAAAACCAAGAACATTTGCTGTGTCTCGCATCCTTTACAGGGTACAAAATGATTGACTCAGGAGGCAGCTAGGTGGCACAGTGGATAAAGCACTGGCTCTGGATTCAGAAGGACCTGAGTTCAAATCTGGCCTCAGACACTTGACACTTAGTAGCTGTGTGATACTGGGTAAGTCACTTAACCCTCATTGCCCCACCAAAAAAAATGATCTACTCAAATCTGAAGAGACCCTTTTTCAAGGTCCAAATGAAGGCTAAACATGACAGCCCCTTTCATTGGATAATGACAAATATCAAAGCTTTCTGGAAGCATTGTGAGTTTGATTTAAACCCCTAAGTTGGGCCATATGTAAAATATGTATGTATTCATTCATTTACAATTTCTGCCTGTATTCTTATAATCTAAGCACCTTGGGCACTTGGACAGAGACATCATGGACTAGCTAATCATTTTCTTTTAAAATTTATAGCCACGATTCTTTCTCTTGTAACAGGATTAATGCAGAAATAGGATTAATGTTATTATGTGTATATATATATGTGTGTGTATATATATATCTATATGTATATGTATAGATATATATAGATATAACCTATATCAGATTACCTGCTGTCTAGGGGAGGGGGGAGGGAGGGGAGGGAGGGAGAAAAATCTGAAATTGTAAAGCATGTATAAACAAAAGTTGAGAACTATCTTTACATGTAACGGAAAAAATAAAATATCTCAAAAAAAAAAAAAAAAAAAAAAAATTTATAGCCACAATGAAGAACTCATCAGGTACTTCTGATGAGAGCATTGGCTATGTCTATGTGATTCCAAGACATGCAATTAATAGGACGTTTTGAATGAACTGGTTTTATCTGAGCATGGCATAATGGAGTTCGGTAGAGATGTTAAAATCCCACTTTTGAAACTTGATGTGCTTTGTGGCCTTGGGCAAACCCCTTGACTTCTCTGGTCTTCAGTTTATTCATGTGCCAAATGAAGGGGTTGGACAAGGCAATCACTCAAGTTCCTTCCAGCTCTGTATCTTAGAACTTTTATATTTGATGAGGTTGAGGAGAGGTACATGAGAGAGATATAACAATGTGTTTTTCACTCCTCAACTGGATGTTTTATCTTCCCATCGAAGTGACCATTGAGTGCTAGCAATGATGAACAAGATTCTTGCACAGCAATGACCTTGGGGAGCACCATGATGACCTTGATTTTGCCTCAGTTGGTAGCCACCTCTTGGGATAGTAAATATTGACATTCACCCTTAGAAAAATCAATATCTGCATATTAGCCTCCAGTTTCCTATATTGATGGGCAAACCTGAAGGCCTAGAGGGAGCAGGGGATGACTTCAGTACATGAGAATTCAGCCTCCCTCACTGCTGAGAGCTCAGATAATTTGCATTTCCCCCAGCAAGTCTTGACTCTTATCCCTATTATCTCTTTTGAGTCTTTCTATATGCAAAAAATTTGGCAGAATCAGCATAGAACTAAACAAAGAGGAGACAATGATTTATTTTTTCAGCATCTAAAGAGATTTCTTCAAATTCATTGGAATCATTTACAGTGATAACTGCTAGATTTTTAAGAAGTATTTTGTTGAATTTGGGGGATGAAGAGACTTGTCCTATGTTAACTGTGTTTGGAGAACCAAATAACCCAGCTTGTCTTTATTTTCTCTGGCTTCAAAGCATGGTACACGTTAACACAAAAATTTTTAGATGAGAAATAAGGAATTCAGAGTTTTCTTATCTAAACATCTGAAAAAAAGCTAATTTGAGTGATTTTGTAGCTGTAGATGGAAACTAAGGTTATCCTTTATTTTGTGGAATTCAATAAGACATTCCATGAGTGAACAAACAAGCATTTTCACCCAGACTTTCAGTCTAGCCCTTATTCCAAGGTGCTCACCAATGACAACTCATGGGGAGGGGAAACCAAACAAATGAATAGCAAGAGCAATCCAAAAAACGGATATAGAAATGTCCACCATCCTTTACTTTACTGGTTTTCCACAAAAGGTAGAATCTGTATTAAGGGAAACCATGTCACAAAGATCTCTCCACAGTTTGAAATGACGTGAAACGATCAACATTGTCGGAATGGTGCAGGTTGAATTAGCAGAGGCTATAGTTTGGCAGATGGACAAGTAGGTGGCACAGTGGATTGGATCAAGTTCTAGGCCTGGAATCAGAAAGACTCATCTTCCTGAGTTCAAATCTGGCCTCAAACACTTTCTACATGTGTAAGCCTGGGCAAGTCACTTCACCCTGTTTGCCTCAGTTTCCTCATCTGTAAAATGAGCTAGAGAAGGTAATGGCAAACCATTTCAGTATCTTTGCCAAGAAAACCCCAAATGGGGTCACAAAGAGTCAGACACAACTGAAAAATACTCAACAACAGCAAAGTATGGCATTCTAGTGGAGGACAGGAGACAGAAGATCAAGTTCAAGGAGAATTTGTTTTCTGTTTCTGCAGAAGCCAGCTCCATCCTGGGTTGTCATCTGAAGCCCTGATTCTTCCTATTCCCACTTGAGTATCTGACTGCTCCCTTCCCCATACATACAGATAAATCACCTTAATTTTCAGGCTTAGTCTAATCAAGAGTGACACTAAATTTTCCTTCAGTACTTTCCTTTTTAAATGAATGGAGAAGGTTTGACAAACAAGTCGCCCTCCCCCTCCCCAACCCTCCCAGAGTGAGGTTGAAAAAGCACATGTTTGGATTTGAGACCACTGCCAGCAAAGACCTTTGCTACATCCACTGGAGTGCCATTGAGGACACTATTGTTCTCCTGATTTACCATTTGGCTCAGCCCTGTAGCTTCTAAGAAAGCACTGCTGGTTTATTTTTATGTTTGTGTGTGTGTATGTGTGAGAGCATGTGCATTTTAAGGGTTGCCAAGAGGATAGGAATTAGACAATCTTACCTCAACACACTTCAATACTGAGAATTCAAGGGATAGAACTAGATTCCTATCCCAGGGAAATTCAGGTCATATAATAGGTTCCAACAACAAAGAATGGTAACAATGACAACAGCATTGAGGAACCTGGGACAAAAGAAGACTGTAGAGAGAAGCGGAAGAGACCCAGCAGAGGGGCAAATAGCTGGTGCCAAGTAGTTGGGCAGAACATGCAAACCACCTTTTTATTGATGCTGCAAGGAAGCAAGCTGTGTGGTATCTTTTAATTAAACAGGCTTGACCACGTTCCAAACATGAACTCATGTAGTTCACTGGGTTTTCACATTTTCCTCTTTCTGAGAGCTGTCTTTCATTTCTCTGGGAGAGTTTGGTGTAAGCTGCAAAATTAAAAGCAAGAAATAACCACAAATAAGAGAGCACCCTTGGCCAAATATTTGGATATCTTGGCATGGGCTGTGGATGGCCATGTGTGTTTATGTTCTTCTTACAGCTGGAGCTCAGAGAAGAGGCATCTGATAGCATGGACAATCAATATGATTTGGGATTCTCAGAGGTAGGGACAAGCTACCATTGAATAAAGACATAGCTAAAATGTCTAGGAAAAAGTGTCCAATTGGGAAGGCCTTGGTGTACCATATTTGGGATGAAGTAGGACATACCATGTTATTTGGAATTTACTTAAAATAAGATTTGGACATCCACTGGAGACTAGACTGTCTTGACAGAGGTTTGGTCTGGATGACCCAACTACCATTGCGAATGGTCCCTGGCTCCTGAACTGGAATGTGTCAAGTTCATTCCTTCCTTAAAAGAGAAATGGCTTAGAATGGCTAAGGATTTCAGCCAAAAGAAAAAGGAATGGATATTCCATATCACACTAGGGAAATTCTTCTATGATCATAAAATTCTGAACTTCAAATTCCTATTTTGGAGAATTCGTATCATCATCTTGTCCTCATCAACAGAGACAAAGATGGGGGCAGAAAGGCAGAAACAGAGTCAAAGAGTCAGAGATGGAGTCAGAGAAAAAGGAGGCCATGCCCTGGATAGGTGACAAACCCCAGAAGCAATAAAGCAATCCTACAAGGTACATGGGCAAGGGGTGAATATATCAGAATGGGACACAGACCTAGGCAACATCCAGGGGGAGCTGAGGCAATTTTATATCTATATCTATCTCTCTATCATCTCTATCTCTATCTATCTCATCTATCTCTATCTCATCTATAGCTATATCATCTCTATCTCTATCTTTATCATCTCTATCATTTCTATCTCTATCTCTCTATCTCTATCTCTCTATCATCTCTATATCTATAAAATGGAAGGATAGAGAATGTGGCTAGCAAGAGGAACATGGAAGGCTATAAGTGATTAAAAAAACCAACAATTCACTTCAATGTCCAAGGAATTGTATTAGGTCAGGAGATTCAGAGACAAACAAAAAGTCCCTGCCCTCAAGGATCTTTTATTTATTTATATTTTTAGTGAGGCAATTGGGGTTAAGTGACTTGCCCAGGGTCACACAGCTGGTAAGTGTTAAGTGTCTGAGGCCGGATTTGAACTCAGGTCCTCCTGACTCCAGGGCCGGTGATCTATCCACTGCGCCACCGAGCTGCCCCAAGAATCTTACTTTCTACTATAACATATAGAGTAAAAAATGTCCTTAAGCATGTTTAATCCTAGATGAATAGTGGTGTCACAGGTGAAAATGAATGTGGATAAAAGGAAATGGGGTAACGTGTTTAAGGAACTACAATTAGGCCAGTGTGACTGGATTATAGTGTACATTGGAGGGGAATAGCATTTAAGAAGACTAGAAAGGTAGGAAGATTATGAAGAACTTTAGTGATGGACAGGACATTTTATATTTAATCCTAGAACTAATGGAGTTTATTGAATTGGGCGATCCATGTGGTCAGAGGGATGCTTTAGAAAGTTACCTTGGCAATTGAGTAGAAGATGGATTGGAGAGGGGTGAGACGTGAAGAAAGGAGACCAGTGAGAAGGCTATTGCAGTTGACCAGGTGAGTAGTGATGTGGGCCCAAACTAGGGATGTGGATATGTACGTGGAGAGAAAAGGACATACCCAAGAACTGTTGGGAAGGTAGAATTGAGAAAACTTGACAACAGAATGAATACATGGTATGAGTGGGAAGTTGAGAACAACATTGAAATCACAAGCTTGGGAGACTGGGAAGATGGTGATGTCCTCAATAGTAATGGTAAAGTTCAGAATCAGAGAGAGTTTGGGGAACAGACAATGAATTCTGTTTTATAATGCTGGGTATGAGGCATCCATGGAGAGACACCCAAAAGACAATCTGCAATGCATGACTGTAGCTCAGAAGAGAGACAAGAATTGGACATAGATTTAAGAAGCATCTGCATACATGATCATTGAACCCAGGGGATCTGATAAAATCACCAAGTGATGAAGTGTAAGAGGGAAAAGAAAACAAGGTCTTGGACAGAATCTTGGGATATGTCCAGTTGGTGAGTATTACATGGAGGATAAAAAAATCAGTAAAGGAAACTGAGGCACCATTGGAGGAGAATGAGGAGAGAGCAGTGTCATGAAAACCTAAGAGGAAAGAGTCTCTAAGAGAAGGTGATCAGTAGTGCCAGATACCACAGAGAGGGCAAGAGAGATGAGGACTGAGAAAGGGCCATTACTATGGTAATTAAGAGATTGTAGGCCACTTTGGAGTGAGCAATTTCAATTGAATGACACAGATGGAAAGCAGATTGCAGACAATTCAGAAGGAGAGAAAGGGAAATATAGGCAGCAAGTAAGGTCAGCTTTCTCGAGGACTTTAGTACTGAAAGAATGATAGTAGTGATGGTAAGATCAAGTGAGGTTTTTGTTTCAAGAATAGTAGAGACATAAAAATCTTTATAGGCAGCAGGCAAGGAGCCAATAAACAGGGAGAGATAGACAATAAAAAAGGGTAGAGATGATAGAGAAATAGTTTGGAGGAAATGGATCAAGGGTGCATAGAGAGGGGTTATCTTTGGCAAGGAGAAGAGTCACCTCTTCAAGGGAAATGAGAATGAATGAGGTGATAATGGGGAGAGACAAGGACTGAATGATGTGAGAAGATGAGGAGTGAAGATGAGTTTTCAATAGCCTTAATTTTTTTTAATGAATTGGAAGGCAAAATCCTCAGATGAGAGAGAAAGGGAGCCTTGAGGACTGATAAGAAAGTTTGAAATAGCTATGGAGAGCAATGCCTTGCTGCATTGAGGGCCATATCTAAATTAGCATAAATTAATAGTGGACTCAATCTAGACAGTTTTGTGATTTCTTCCAGCTCCCTTCAGCAACACACGGATAATTCAGAAGGAGAAAGATGGTAGGAAGCATCTGGTGGAACAGTAGATGGAGCACTAGGCCTGGGGTCAGGAAGACTCATCTTCCTAAGTTCAAATCTGAACTCAGATATTTACTAGTTATGTGACCCTGGGCAAGTCATTTCACCCTGTTTGCCTCAGTTTCCTCATCTATAAAATGAGTTGGAGAAGGAAATGGCAAACCACTCTAGGATCTTTGCCAAAAAAAAACCCAAATGGTGTCACAAAGAGCCAGTCATGACTGAAACAACTGAACAAAGGTATAATTGATGATATAGCAAGAGAGAACTCAAGGCTTCAAGAGCAGAGAATAGTGTTGAGTTGAATTGGTTCACCAAAGGGTCAAGACAAGGAGGGAAGAAAATGTAGTCAGTTGTAGGGATGATGGGAATGAAGGGGGAGTGGGGATGAAAGTCATGGTGAGGATAAAGAACAAAATTAAATTTCATAGGCATAGAGGAAAACAAATATAAAAGATTATGATCCAATAAAGGAAGTTAGGAGTTTATGAACATGGAAGTGGAACGCCTGTGGTTGATAGCAAATGACGCTTCCTGTGTATAACTAAGGAGGAGTGGCAGAAGAGGTTGTGAGAATCGAGGAGATTGGGGGACTAGGAAATTAGGGTATTTGATGGAGCATCAATGTGGAAGTCCTTTAGTGTGAGTATAGGAGAAGGGGAGGAGAACATTTCTCTGGTACCTTCCAGTTTGGGCTAGCCTAGCTAAGAGCATAAAGGAGGAATGGAGCCAGGAGGCGTTGAGTAAAAGGAAGAAGAAAAGGCGTGGGGAAAGGATCCAAGAGAGAAAAAGGAACTGGATTAAGGGGTGGCTGGAAAGCACCCAAGGAATGATGACATGGGGCTCAGGTTGTTTTTTTTGGGGGGGGAACAGCAACACGGGTGGATTGTTTTTGTGATTTGGGGGTCGGGGGGTGTCTTTCTCAGTCTTGAGAGTGTTTTATTTTAGTGAAATAGGCTTATAAACAAAATAATATTATTGTCGTTTATTTTTGTTAGAATATGAGTGTGTGTGTGAATGTGTGTGTGATTGTGTGTGTGTGTGTAGATAGAAAACTTGACTTTTTCAAGTAAAAGGAAAATGAAGGAAGAAAAAGACTTAAGGGGGAGTTGGAAGCCTGGGAACATCTCTGGCCTTCACCGAGGGAGAGATCTGTCGCCTGCCCCTTTTCCTGTACTCTACTATTTTCTCTACCTTGTCTTCTGTTCCCTGGTGCAGACTTCTTGTCTACTGCCCTCATTCCGGATTTCCATTAGCTGCTATGCTCCTTAAGCAGTCTGCAGTGCCCGGCTGCATCATATTTTAACTTTTTAAAATAAGGATTCTGAAGATTTCTAACCACCACCCGGGAGGCTGAGAAGAAAGAAACAGGCAGCTGAACAAAGACCCGCATTCATTAGGACTGTCTCTGAAGCGTTAATACGGCTTCCCCTTCTCCAGGGAAAACTACTGGGCCCTCAATGTTTAAGTGGAGAAAAATGTGATGTTAATACGTGTGGAGGTTTCAGATCAGAAACCTGGGCTTGATGCTAACGGGTGGGAATGAAACAAAAACCTTTTTCACTAGGGGATTTGGGATGATATGCAGGTTTTCTTTTAAATAATCAACTTATAAAGGGAAATGAAAACACTCAGACACAAACTAACCCAATAACAAGTCTAGGAAGCAATGGAAGACTCATCTTAGACCCTTGAAAAAAGAAATGAGCTAAGTCACTATCTACCATCCCCAATATCCAAATATATTCAACTATGTGGCACTAATGTATTTTTTAAATGAGGTTTTCTAGAGAATGATTATTAAGAATGATTCTTAGCTAGTGCTAGAAACGTGCTAGAAACCTGTGGTCCAGCCCCGCCTGGTCCGACTCAGTCTAAGTGACAATGGATAGGAGTGAATGTCCAGTCCACAGACCAGATTCCCTGCTTGTCCTCCTCCCCCCACCCCCCTTAAACCTTCCTCCCAGATGGCAGACTTGGGCTCTTCTGCTCTTCAAGGCTGCTGCCCACAAAGAGAGGACAATGGTGAGAACAGCCTGAGGGTGTTATGTTCATTACCTCAGTTCCAAGGCCTGTTATTGAATTTGGCTTTGTGTATGAGGAAGGTGCCAAGAGATAATCTTCCCATAGCACATGGTTGCTTTTCTAATCCTTGAAGCTCTTTGGAGGACTTGTGCTATTAAAAACCAAGCTATTATACACTAAGACCAAGGTGCTGTCGAAAGCTAATGCAATCTTAGGCTGCTTTCAGAGAGGGATAATGCTCAGAACTCAGAGAGGCAATAGGCGCCCTCTACTCTGTTAGACCAAATTAAGAGCATTGGGCTCACTTTGGAGCACCACATTTTAGGAAATGCACTGATAAACTGAGGAGCATCCAGAGGAAGGCAGGCATACTAAAAGATCTAGGTGATGCAGTGGCTAGAGTGCTGGGCCTGGAGTCAAGAAAATCTGAGTTCTAATCCAGCTTCAAACTAGCTGTGTTACCCTGGGCAAGTCATTTAACCTCTATCTATCTCAGTTTCCTCTAACTCCATTCCTGGTACATTCTTCTTCCTCCATTCTGCCTGTTGACCTCCCTGGCTTTCTTTAAGTCCCAAGTAAAATCCCATTTTTTATTGAGAGCCCACTCCCCAAATCTCTTAATTCTAGTGCTTTCCTTCAGTTAATTATTTCCAATTTATCCCATATATAGCTTGTTTTGTGTATATTTGATTGCATGTTATCTCCATCCTCTGACTGTAAGCTTCTTGAAAGCAGAACTCTTTTTGCCACATTTGTATTCCCAGTGCTTACAATAGTGCCTGACATATAGCGGGTGCTTAAGAAATGTTTATGGATTGATTGAATAACAGCACCTATCTTCCAGTTTTGAGGATCAAATAACTTCAATAATGAGCAAAATAGCTTCAATAAAATAGCAAACCCCACAGAAATTACCAGCCTTTCTGATATAGTAGTGTTTGTTCCATGACTTGTAGCCATGAGATAGTGGAAAGAACCTGGCATTTAGAGTCAGAAGACTTGGGCTCAAATTCAACCTTAGGTAAATCATCTGACCTCTCTGGGTCTCAGTTTCTTTATCTGTAAAAATTGGAAAATTGAACTAGATCTGGGTCAGCTAGGCACAGTGAATAAAGTACCAGCCCTGTATTCAGGAGAATCCAGTTCAAATCTGGCCTCAAACACCTGACATTTACTAGCTGTGTGACCTTGGGCAAGTCACTTTACCCTCATTGCCCTGCAAAAAAAAAAAAATTGAACTAGATCAGAAGTTCTTATCCTTTTTGGCTTCATGGGTCCTTTTAGTATCCTGGTAAAGTCTTTTCAGAATAATATTTTCAAACACATAAAAATACATTAGATTACAAAGGAAACCGATTATTATTGTTGTTGAGTCATTTCAGCAGTGTCTGACCCTTTGTGACCCCATTCTTGGCAGACCCCATTACTGGCATGGTTTGCCATTTCCTTCTCTAGCTCATTTTACAGATGAGAAAACTGAGGCAAACAGGGTTCAGTCACTTGCCCTGGGTCACACAGGTATGAGGTTATTCATCAATCTATACATACAGTCTGTACATGCTAGACGGAGACTACAAATGGACCACAAGAAGAGCCTAAGGATGGCATTCTTTACCCTTTTGGTTTCTCATCTGTGGCTAGATAAGTCAAATTCTTTTGAGTAAGTACGAATTTCATTTAAAAGGTTTCTTATTGTTCTCGGACGGATGCAATCAGCATAATGCCATCTGCAAACAGGAGACTCTGAAGGAACTCACTAGACTGAGTGGGTAAAGCTCTAGAGTCAAATTCAGGATGACTTGAATTCTAATATGGCCTCAGACACTTACTAGCTTCGTGGCCCTTGGTGAATCATTTAAACTCTCCATGGGGCAAATAGGTGGAAAAATGGATAGAGCACTGGCCTTGGAATCAGGAAGACTCATCTTCCTGAGTTCAAGTCTGACCTCAGATATTTACTAGCATTGTGGCCCTGGGCAAGTCACTTAACCCCATTTGCCTCAATTCTCATCTGTTAAATGAGCTGGAGAAGGAAATGGCAAAACACTCCAGTATCTTCGCCAAGAAAACCTCATGGACAGTATGGTCCATGGGGTCACAAAGAGTTAGACATGATTGAATAACAACAACAATACAAGCACACATAGATTATCTTCATAAAACAATGTTTGTGTCAATGGGGAAGTAGGCATATATAGGTCAGTAGTTATTAGTATTTTCTTGGTCACCTGCTTTTTGCCATTCTCAGGACTGGCATATTTTCCAAGCTTTTGGTGGAAACCTCCCCCGACTCTGATACCTTGAAAAACAATTTGTTAATGATCTCAGAATGATCCCTTTTAGTCCAGACCTCTTCTGTGTATACTTGGTGTAATGTAGCTCCTCTTCCCATCTTTTGCTTTCTTTAGTGACACCTATTTCCTCATGTAGCTCATCTAAGTTTGCAAAGCTAGTTTCTAGTTACTTAGTATTAAAGAGAAGATTAGAATTACAGAAAACCTACTGAGGTCTCATCAAGGCTTCCAAGCAGCCAGATTCTTGGGGGGAGGTGAAGAAGAATGGGAGGAAAACTTTCTACCCAATGAAATGTGTCTTAATTTCAAAAGGCAGTAATGGACACTCCTCTCATCCAGTGACATACATCCTGGCCCAATGTCAGGGTCAACTGTTAACCACATAGTCTTCTCTCCCCCTGCCTTGAAACCCTCCTCCCAGCCCTGTGAAGCAGAGTGTGATACACAAGGACAGCTGGCTGAGTGAACAAAGATACCTGGAGAGCCAGTGAGAAGAGCTCTCTGATCTACAGAAACTTAAAAGATCACTGAGGACCAGCCACCCGAGTGATCTGCTGTGAACTATGAATTGCTAAGAAATTAAACACAAAACCTAAGGGACCTGCCTTTCCATGGTATCAGACAAGGAGGGATCCAAATGAAAGGGAATTTCAAATGCTTTATGATCCAGGGGGAACTGTCCAGGGTGTCTGCTAAGAAGTAATGGTTTTAGATAAAAAACTTCACACAGCTATGCCAGCTCCCACAAACCAATATGGAGAACAGAGGGACACCAGCTATGATGATCTCTGTATCTCAGTTAAAAAACAAAAACAAAACCCAAACCAACAAACAAAACTCAGACTGTGTAGACAAACCCATGGATAGGGTTCACAGATAGCCACTGAACCAAATATAGAGAGCAGGTTTTCTGTTTCTTAAAGGAAAATTATGCTAGTTTAATCAATCATTTATTATTGAGACCAAGTGATGAGAGGCAGTGGAATATAGTGAGTGAAGATCTGGCTTCAAGTCCTGCCCCTGACCCATGTTAGGGGTTGACCCTAGGCAAATTACTTAACACTCAGGAGTCTAGGCAAGTCTCTGAGACTAGGAGTGGTAGAGAAGTTGCAAATCTTTCCTGACAGAATTTCCTCAGCTGGAGTTCTCTAGGTACCCAGTAATAAATTGAGTTCCACTGGCACATAATAATACAGGAGGAAAAACAGCCCCTTCTAGCCCTAAAATCCTATGAAACATCAATGCAATTCTCCATGGCCTTCAAGGTTATAGGGAATCCCAGAATGCCATGTCACAATGATATGTTTCATATTTTACTCAAGGAATCCTTGCTCCCTCATTCATATGGACAAAATCTACACTCTCCACTTGTCAGACCAACACCTGGTCAATATTTCAGATGAGTTCTTTTCTCTGTATTCTCTCAGGCATTCACTTTTTCTTAAATCACCTGTTATGCCATGTCCAGGACAGCTAGGTGACATAGTGGATAGAACATTGACCCTGGAATCAGAAATACCTGAGTTCAAATCCAGCCTCAAACACTTCCTAGCTGTGTAACTCTGGGCAAGTCACTTAACCCTGTTTGCCTCAGTTTCCTCATCTATAAAATGAGATAGAGAAAGAAATGATAAACTACTTGAATATCTTTGCCAATAAAACCCCAAATTGGGTCACAAAGAATTGAACAAATGAAACAACTGAACAACAACAACATAGCATGTTTACCCATTCAACACAGGATAGAGAAAGGAATATTACTTATCTCCCTTTGTTGCTGTTATTTAGATGTTTTCAGTCCCATCTGATTCTGTGACCCCATTTGAGATTTTTCTTGGCAAAGATACTTCAGATACAAGGGATAATAAATCTTGTGACCGGGTCTGGGGAGGAGAGTAGAGAAGAACCCTCAGTTACCTTCAAAGACAATTATTGCAAAATAAAGAGAATATGAATTGAGAATCAAGAGAGCTGGATTTGAATTTTGTCTTTTGACACTTGACTGTGTGACCTCAGGGCTATTCAGTTAATGTTCTTAAGCCTCAGTTTCCTCTTCTGTAGAATGGAAAGAATAATACACAACTCTAATACACAACTCACAAGGCTGTTGTAAGAATCAAATGAAATAATATATATTTTGTGCTTTGTAAACTCTGCTCTTACTTTTCATAGCGGGAAGGACAGTCAAATGTGTGAATAGTCTAGGGAGCCAGAGAGGAGAGGATCAATCAGCTGGCAGATGTGACCCCCTGGAAAACTTTCACAGAAAGTAGACCTATTAGAAACATAAGGACTGTGGTTTCAACAAGTAAATATGACTCTCACCAAGATAATAGATAATAGGGCTAGGGAGAAAGAGAAAAAAAAACTTAATAGAAGACAAAGAATGATGCTCAGTGAATTTACTTCAAGAAACATGTATTAGGAACAAAATGAGTCTGTATGAGATTTTGGGGGGTGAGGCTTAGGAAGTCATATATTGTATTATATAATGGACCCTTAATGAAAAAGATATTTGAGAAACACACCCTGGTGGGCTTTTGGTGACAACTGCCTACAGCAGATGCACTACACATAAGGATGCTATCCAAGACAGAAAGAAGGTGAAGGAGACAAGGACACAGCCTGTATATCCCAGAATTCTTCTCTCTCTCTCTCTCTCTCTCTCTCTCTCTCTCTCTCTCTCTCTCTCTCTCTCTCCAGCTCTGAATCACACCAGGCCAACCCATTGTTAGCGGCAGAGTGTAACAGCTGGGCCTGGGCTGCTGCTGATGGCAACTGTCACAATTGGCTGGCCCAGAGTCATTGCACTTCTGCTGTATAATTATTCAGTAATAGCCCATGAGGGTCAAGCATGTCAGAAAACACGTGGGCACACAGATGAGAGAAGTAAGTAAAAAAAAAATGACTGCCTATTGTAAGTAACTATGTAAAACAGGTCAGGTATTTTCTGCCCTCATAAAAAAAAATCCATCATTAAGTAGCTGTCAGTTTCCCCGAGATCACTGTATTATGTATGTGTAGCAGGGCTACCAATTAGTTCTACCGAGGGCTAAAAATAAATAAATGATAAGGCTCCTTCTATTTTTACTCAGGATAATTAAGGCTTGGATTTGGGGGGGTGGTGTTTGAGAAAACATTAAGGAGATTCTATAATACCATTTAAAGAAACCACAGAGCTCCTTTGCAGGTTCTCTCTTATATCTGTTTACAATTGGTCCAGCTCCCTCATCTGTGGGACCTGTCAGTATCTGGGACTGGGGAACTCCGAGGTAGGCAGTTATTTGCTGTTCATTAGTTTATTCTTTCTTAAGATCCTCTTATGTAACCGATTTGTTGGGCAATCGAACAGTCAGGTTGCCTCATGTGCCCACAGGCACGAGGAAGCCTGGCTCTACCTTAGATAAGCAGCCGAATTATTCTGGGTGACAGTCAGGGTCAGTCTCTCTGGGAGATGGTGAGGAGTGAACTGGGGCCTCCTCCACAGGACACAGTATTTGAGTTGAGAAGTTCCTTATACCCAAGCCACATAAGTGCCCCATTTCCTGAGCATCTGTATTTGGTGAGAACTGGAAACCTCTCTGCTTTCCCACTGAAGGCCTCTTGCTTCCTCCCTGTAAGGTCGAAAACATGGTTGCAACATTTAAGAGGCCCAAAGCAGCAGTTTGGTAGGGGGGAGAAAGGGGTGGGGGTGGGGGGTGAACCAGGCTGCAAGGGGCTCTCAAAGTTTTAAAAGAAAACTTAACATCTCCTAAGAGCAACTAACAGACATGCACACACAATTTGCAGCAAGGACGAGGACAGCAGCCTATCGGTACCAACTGAGGGGGTGGTGGGAGAGAGCAATAAAGGAGCGAGGAAGCAAAATCCGACTAAAAATAACCTATAAATTGCCTTGATAGATGTTTGTTTGTTTTCCATAATGGAATTATGGACAGACTCCTAGAATCACCACCCTAGAAAGTTTATAATCAAAAGAGACTGCTCATGGCCTCAGGTACCAAGATATTTCTCTTCTCTACTCAGTCACATGGCTGGGAAATACCAGGTCAATCCTCTGTGTCTTCATCTCCCTGAGAAAAATAGCTAAAATAGAATGTAAGTTCTTTGAAGGCAGGGGCTATGTTGTCTTTGAATCCCTAAGGCCTAGCACATAGTAAGTGCTTAAGCTGTCCAGTGTTTTGAGTGTCAAGGATAGCCCGAATGTAAAAGTAACTCTTCAGAGCATGTGACAGTCAGGATTTAACTTGGGGAGGATTTCAGAGAATCTCCTCAACCGTTTTACTTTCTGAAAAACTGGAGTAAGAAGAAGGTAGAGTGGGGCAGCTAGATGGCGCAGTGGATAAAGCACCTGCTCTGGATTCAAGAGGACCTGAGTTCAAATCTGGCCTCAGACACTTGACACTTACTAGCTGTGTGACCCTGGGCAAGTCACTTAGCCATCATTGCCCTGCAAAACAAAACAAACAAACAAACAAAAAAAGAAGGTAGAGTTAGCACATGGAATTTAGTCAAGTTCTCATTCATTCAACAGGGATTTATTCAACGTCTACTAGGTGAGACACTGTGTCAGCTGCTGAGGAAGATCATTAAGAAAGCGTCCTGGTCAGCTGGCCAGCCCATTTCCACTGCATATGTGGCAAACAGAAAGAGCACTGGATTCAACAGCCAATTGTTGAGTCCAGATGATCAATGAAGAAGCAGCTCCTGACAGAGAGGGATGGACTCAAGGCATAGAATGAGACAGACATTTTCAGACATGGATAATGTAGGGATTTGTCTTACTTAAACTCACATATTTTTTTGGATTATTTCTTTTCTTTTGGGAGTGGGAGGTAGGAAAGAGAGGAGGCCTAGCACCAAGGTTGTCAATAAAGTTTTTTTTAAAAAAGGAAGGCAAAGCAGACTGTCACAGAAGCAATTAACAAAACAAACACGCAGACCACAATAGAAGTAAGGTCAGAGGGAAATATGAATAAGCAGGGCAGATTTGAAAAGTTACATGTTGAATTTATTATATACTTCATAATACTTTATACACTTAAAGGGAAAATCAAGCTATACACGATGAAGCTTTGCATTTTCATGTATAATCCTCTTTTTCTGTTCTGCTTGGAATAGGAAAATGCTTGTTTTATCTAGTGTTTGTTAAGTTTTGAATCAAAAAAAGATAGAAGAAAGAACATTGGACTGAGAGTCAGAGATAGGATAAATCCTAGCTTGGTCACTCCTCCCTGTATGGCCTTGGTCAAATCATGTAACTTCTGTGGGCTGGAGACGTGGAAGTGACTGTATCCTTGCCTATAAAATCAGGTGATTGAACTAGGTGATCTCTAAGCTACTTTCTAGATCTAAATCTGTGATACTAGGATAATCTTCCTGCCAATTCTCAAATAAAAGGGAATCCAAGGGCCAAGAGCTAATACAGCCTGTCGGTTGCTGGTGGTTTTGATGGTTCAGGTATACTGCCAACGGCTGACAAATACGGAGGGCAGATAAAGACCAGAAGGAAGCTGCAGTAGGCTTTTGCCCTACAGGGAACATGGCTGACAAAATAACCCTGTCCCAAAACTGTGATCAGGCAGGTAGGTGGCAAAGTGGATAAAACGCCAGGCCTGGAGAGTCAGGAAGACTTGAGTTCAAATCCAGCCTCAGATACTTACTAGCTGTGTGACCCTGGGCAAGTCACTAAAGCCTGTTTGCCTCAGTTTCCTCATCTGTCAAATGAGTTGGAGAAGAAAATGGCAAACCACACCAGTATCTTTGCCAAGAAAACTCCTAAAGGGGTCACAAAGAGCTGGATGTGACTGAAAACTACTCAACAACAACAACTAAACCTGTGATCAACGATACTGACTCATAGGCAGGATACTTGAAACTCTTACCCCAAGAGTAGAACATTCTGGTCCCCCACGAGCATATAAGTGATAGCCTCCAAGTTCTGTAGCGTATCAGAGAATTACATTGCACATTAAGCCAAATGTCACTACACTAAGTAACCACAGCAACTGAAACACCCAGATAAACAGAGGCTAACAAGCAGCTGGTGGGGACCAATCTGCTGACTCATATAGTTCTTATCCTAAGGTGAATGGACAAGTACTACTGACCTGAAGCTTGCTAATAGGCAAAGACATTCTAATTGTAACCCTGCCTCAGATGTGCTTAACACTACCCATTGCAGGTGTAGGGGTGGTCTCCACTCTAACAAAAATCAAATAACTGGCTATGAGAGTTGCTAATACATAATCAAATAATCTGCCTGTGAGCAAACCCAGACCCTGTGCTTCCATTATGCAATCAAAATCAGAGGTGTTGACAATAATTAATGAAGACAGTGATTTGCCTGTTTTTCTATGGGCTACTTCATCCTTCCCAGTATTAAATCTGATTTTCAGTGCTCAGATGGTAGGAGGAAAAGGTTCAAGTTTTATATGTATGTGAAAGTTTTGGTGTTGATCTAATTAAGTTAATGTTATACCTTAAGATCACAGGCACCAATGACATGATTATGGTTTTCAACTGTAATTGTTCATAGCAGCAACAGAAATTTAATAATTATGGAACAGTTTTGGTCAGGGTTAACTTTCCAATTCATTCTGTAGAATGGGGCTATTTTTGCCTATTTATGAAGCTCAAGAAGTCTGAAATTAGGAACCCTGGAAATCAGGAAAAGCAACATGGCCTGGGTGAAATGATTTCTTTCACCCTCTGACTCTGATTAGGAAAGGGATAGAAGGCACTCAGGATGAATCCATGGGTTCTTCAGAATCAGCGGCAGTAGTGAAGCCAAACTTCAATTATCATCCATATTACCTCCTAGGAAGAAGGGTAGAAGAGGAAAATGAACTAAGAGAAAGGAATGGGGAACAGAATAAGACCTAGGTCAGAAAGGATAGAAGAAGGAAGAAGTAGGAAAAGAACAGAGAGATAACAGAAAAGGAATGAGGAAATAGGAGTGGAGGGGAAAAAGGAAGAAAGCAAGCCACACATGAACTCCAAGATACCAGATGGGTTTCATTCCTGTTAAAGGCTATAGGACTTGTTTCAAATGGAAAGAAACATTCTTGATGGAATCCTAGAATCTTAGAATTGGGAAGGACCTTATCCATCATATAATACAAACAATTACTCATCTCTGTATCGATATTTAAGACTGAAGAATCACTTTCCTCTCAAGTCCCTCACCCAGTGATCATGACTGAAGAGGAATTGAATAAAGCTTTGGCAGCACCCCATCATCTACAATGCCATCTTCTGCAGAAGTCCTCTCCCATCCCTTCAGATGAATGAGACTTCCCTTTTCATTACCTTCCATCTGCTCTGTATGTGTCTGGTATGCACCCACTTATTTACACATTGTCACCCTTATTATAGCATAAGCTTTTTGAGATCAGGGACTATTTTTGCCTTTATTTATATTCCCAATGCTTAGCTCAGTGTCTGGAACACAGTAAGTACTTCATAAATGCTTATTAATTGAAGAATTGAATGTATAACATCCCCAACTCATCTTCAATAGACCTGTGTTTGAGCATATCTAATGAAGGGAATTCACTATTTCAGGAAAAAAAAATCATTCCATTTTTAGGGAGCTCTGGTTCCTAAGAAATTCATCCTTATATGAAGCCAGAATCTACCTTTCTGGCACTTCTCTACATTCTTCTTAGTTTTTTGGTTTTGGTTTTTTGGGGGTTTGGGGCAGGGCAATGAGGGTTAAGTGACTTGCACAAGGTCATGCAGCTAGTAAGTGTCAAGTGTCTGAGGCCGGATTTGAACTCAGGTCCTCCTGAGTCCAGGGCCAATGCTTTATCCATTGTACCACCTAGCTGCCCCCTCTTCTTAGTTTTTAGTATAATTACTGTATTAATTGACTTGGGTTCACAGTCAAAGAACCCAAATTTAAATCTTTGCTTTGCCATTTACTTTCTGTTAAACTTTGGGTAAGTCACATAACATCTTTTGGTCTCAGTGTCCTTATCTACAAAAGGAGGACTTCTGGGCAAAATTACCTTTAAGGACCTTTCCAGCTCTCACATATGGCAATACTCTTTTAAATAGGGTTACTGAACATAAATCAGGGGGGATGCCATACTATAGATATCATTTACTTAGATGTTTGACAAAGCATTTGGCAAAGTCTCTCATATTGTTGTGGAAAAGATGGAAATATATGGGCTAGAAAGAAGTAGAGTCAAGTAGATTTGTAACTGGTTGAATGACTAGAACCAAAGAGTAGTCATTAAGGGGTCAATATCAGCTTGGAAGAGTGTTTTTAGTGAAATGTTCCCAGAGAATTATGTTTGGCTCTGTGCTGTTTAACATTCAATTAATCAACAAATATTTATTAAGCACGTACTATATGCCAAGGCACTATTTTGTACACAGAGGATATAGGTACAAAGGGTGAAATAATCCCTACTAGTAATGAATTTGTGTATGTATATGTACATATACATATATATGTTGTTGTTGTTGTTATTGTTCTTTGTCCTTCATTGTCTAAGAAGACCAATGGCATTATGGGGTGATGTCTTGACTAGCAAGTGAATTGGATTTAAGTGAAGCAGAATTGCACAAAATAGTCAGCCTCACTCTTCCAGAGTCATTGAAATCCAGTGGCAGGACAAAAGTCAGGATAACTGGTAATGGCCCTTGATGTGTGGTGAATGACCCTGATATCTTTGATGTCTAACTAAGCTCTAAGGACTCAGCAGCACGTGTTTCAGCTGCCTTCATGGCCATTGGAACAAATTGTTCTTATCCACTCATTCCACCAGGAAAAGTCTTCACATGCTCAGGGAAGACATACTCCTAATTCATGGATGAGTTTGAGATCTGTCAGTTACCCTCAACCTGGTTTAGTTTGTCTGCCAAGATGGTTTTACTGGGGCATGGCCGCTGTAGGTGTTACAGATTCTTGGAACCAAAGATAAGAGTTGGGTGGTAGGTAGATACCAAAGGTGAATGAGCAGCCCTGAAAAGGGCTCAGTATTTCAAGGAGGTGTGAGGAAGCTAGTCTTCCTTGGACACCTCATCACACACACACACACCTGTGTATACATATACATGTGTGTATATATACATATATATATATATATGTATATCACAGCATAGTTAAATACAGGGTAGAGTATAGGAAGGATGCATTAGCAGCTGGGGAATTAGGAAAAGCTTCAGGAAGAAGATGACGGGGCAGCTAGGTTGCACAGTGGATAGAGCACTGGGTCTGGATTCAGAAGGACCTGAGTTCAAACCTGGCCTCAGACACTTGACACTTACTAGCTGTGTGACCCTGGGCAAGTCACTTAACCCCAATTGCCAAAGGAAGAAGATTGCACCTAAGCTGAATCTTAAAGGAAGAGAAAGATTCTATAATGAATTGAATAAGGTCATAGATGGCATACTCATGAAACCTACAGATGATGCAAAACTGGGACAGATATGTAATATACTCAGGATCCAAAATGTTATCAACTTGCTAACATTGGACCAAACAAAATAGTATCAAATTTAATAGGAAAACATATAACACATTTGGATTTCAAAATATCAGCTTCTCAAGTACAAGATGTGGGAGGTATGGCTAGACAGCAGTTTGTCTGTTAAATGATCTAAGGGTTTTAGTGAACTGCAAGCTTGATATGAATCAACAATATGAAGTGGTGGCCAAAAATGATAAAACTAGAGCTACATTCAGAGAGATCCAGTTATCCAGAATTTGGAAGGTTCTATACTATACCTGCCTTGTTTAGACCACATGTATTGTCTTCATTTCTTGGTCCACATTTTAGGAAGTATATCCATATATTGTAGATAATGAAAGGAAAGTGGTCAGGATGCTAGAGGACTTTAAGATTATGCCATATGATGATTGAATAAAATAAGAATGCTTAGCCTTAGAAGCAAAGACTTGTATGGGGGGGGGGGCGGGTATGGTTGCAGTTCCAAATATTTGAAGTAGCTCATTCAGAAAAAAGGATTAGATTTGTTCTGGAGTCCTTTCTAATTTTAAGATTCTATGATTCGGTCGAAACACTTCATGTATCTCCAGTACCTAGGACAGTGCTTGGCACATAGTAAGTGCTTGTTTATTGATGGATTTATAGAAGGATGGATGAGGAGTTGGGACATGAGCTGCACCTTAAAACACAGTTAATATCTGGATATCTGAAGAAGAGGAAAGAGGATTTTCCAGATGTTAAGAATGAGAAAACCTATGAAGATAGAAATATGTATAAGTTTTGAGTGGAAAAAAGTACAAAGAAATTAGCTTGCCTGGAGTAGAGCTTGTCATAGGGAACAGTGAGAATTAAGGTTAGTTAAGCAATATTTGGCCACATCATGGAGTACTTGGAAGGTGATAAATGTGACATTATAGGCAGTTAGAAGGAAGTTACCATGATTTGTTGTTTCTTGGGTTGTTGTTTTTTTGATCAAGGAAATGAGCAAAGTGCTTGGCACATGGAAAGTGCTTAATTGATATTATTTCATTCATTCATTCATTCATTGGAATGATGAATCCAGTGTTTTAAGATTAGTCTGCCAGCAATAGGATGGATGGATTGGAGAAAGAATAGGCTGAAGACAGAGTAGCTAAGAGTCTATTTCTAAGAGGTGTGCAGTGATATTTATAACAACAACCTTAATCCACTATAATATGTAAATCTTCAAAGAATGCTGCATTTATTCTTCCCTATCAGACTTACTAGATAGAGAGATGATATTTTAGAAATACTTTCAATCTTGTGGGCTTAATCCAATTCAATAAACATTTCCTTGAGAATGAAGGCTGCTTAAACTTTCTATCTCCAAATACAGTGTCTAGCACATGTTATGTTCTTCGAGATGGATACAACATGTACACCGATTAGAAATTGTATTGTTCAGAACCCTAAGTTCTCATCTTACAAAGACCACATTCAATTTTGAGGGTTTCTCAACTCACTTCCTATCTGTGTGACCCTGGGAAAGTCACTAACCCCAATTGCCTTAAACATCTGGGGCCATATCCAATAGTCTGGTGTATATCTTGCCACAAGATGTAGATGGCTCTGGAGGAGAGAGTGAAGCTGGTGACCTTGCACAGTCCTCCCTCACCTAAATCCAATTCAGTGCAAGTCATGACATCACCCCGATGTCATGTTCCTCTTGGGGAATGAAGGACAAACTGGGATGGACAGGAGAAATCACACAGCCCATTTGTGGGCATCAAGTAAGATTCTGATATATTTTAGGGCCTTGGGTCAGAAGGAACATTAGAGAAAATACCACAACTCCTTTGTGTTTCTCAAAATGATTCAGTTTTCTTTTCACTGGGAAATTATTTGAATAAGATGAAAAGTCGGGGGTGTTCCACATCCTTGCAAATCATGATTTTTCAGTCCTGAACCCAATATCAGATGTCCTAACCCTAAAAAGCTAGGGATGAGGCAGGAGCTGTTTTTGCAAAGGGCCAAGGAAGAAAAAAAATATTGCTCTCTTAAAAATAGCCTTTCAAATTCATTTGCGGGTTCTGAGTCTCAAGAGGTGGTGACAGATGAAGGTTTGGTGGTAAAACAGCATAGAGCCTCCTTCCTAAAACCTCCAGTTTCCTTTCTCTGACAGTGGCTCCCACAAACCCTTCCCAGACTTCAAAGGCTGATGGGTTTTGCAGAATGCCAGGCCTTTGAAGTAGGGCAGAGAGCATGTGGGAACTGCTCAAAGGGCAAGGAGAACCAATCTCCTTTCTAAAATAAGCAGACTGAGGAGAAATGAACAAATAAATAAAGACCCTAAAGCTGTCTCTTATCTCTCGTGAATATTACTCAACTGGCTTAACTTTATAAACTCTACGTTATCTTTTATGGGCAGGAAATAGGGTGCTGTGATTAGTCAAATATTCTAGTTAATAGAGGGTATTTCTACACGGAATCATAGATTTAGAGTTGAAGGGACCTCAGAGGAAATTTATTTCGATGTACTCATTGTAGAAATGTGGACATCGAAATCTAAAAAGGTTGTGGTTTCCTTTTCCATCGTCACATGGATAGCAAGTAGTAGAGCTGGGATTTGAACACAGGCCCTCTGATACTCACTAAATGTAGCATTCTCTTCACTGGATCATGTTGCTCAGTGGAGCTGAGGTCTCACTGATCCACATACTCCATACAGCCATACCAACAGGGACTTGCCAGCACTTAAAGAATTAGAGGTCAGTAACATAAAACTAGCATTAACTCTATACAGGGCCTCATTTAATCTCTGATGACTCAAAAGCCAATTGAGGGTCTTTCAGGGTAATCATTCCAAATCCACTATTATTTGGTGCTTAATAAATGCTTGTTGGTTTTCTGTGGGTTCCATCTTTTCCATGATCCTGAAGCATCTCTTTTCAAGGTTTTTAGCAACCAGGATTTGGCCTGTGCCGACACCAGGGGCCTTTTCTTAACTCTCCACAACTTCTTGGCAGCATGTGCCACTGTTCATAGGAGCATACATTGAGAGCCTTGAGGAACCATAAAGATCTAGCCTAAATACTCTCATTTCACAGATGAGGATACTACATCCCCAAAGGCTGAGTAACTTGCCCAAGGTCATAGAGCTTACAAGGTCAGATCTGGGATTCAATTCCAGGTTCTCTGACTCAAAACCCCACCATTCTTTGCAATGTAACACATGCTACTTTTTGGTTTTTTTTGTTTTGTTGGTTGGGTAATGAAGGTTAAGTGACTTGCCCAAGGTCACACAGCTAGTAAGTGTCAAGTGTCTGAGGCCGGATTTGAACTAAGATCCCCCTGACTCCAGGGCCGGTGCTCTATCCACTGTGCCACCTAGCTGTCCCCCTACACATGCTACTTTTGAAAGTTATCCTCTTAACTCCAAATTCAGCATTCTTTCCAATAGAGTATTCTGGTAACTTCTTAGCCCTCCCCCCCCCCCAAATTATCTTCTTTCACTTTCCTGATTTATTTTTTCCTCTGATTGTTGGGGGCTTTTTTTGGTCTCCTTTCTGACTTCTGTTCCTCCTCTTGCCCCATAATTGTGTATATGCCTTCTTGTCTTCTCTTCCCTCTCCATATTTATTCCATTGGTTAACTCAATCATTCTGATAACTTCAGATGTCACCTCTATGTTGACAAATCCCATATCTGTATCCCAGTACAAGCCCACTGCTTCAGTCATGTGTTCCAATTGTGTAGAGGCCATCTTTACTTGGGTGCCATACTATCATCTCGAACTCAGCAAGCCCCAAATGGAACTCATCATCTTTAACTCTAAACTGCCCTGCATTTGTGAGTGAACAGCTTTACCATGCCTCTGATTTCTCAGGCTAGGAACTTCGATATAACCTTTGAGACTTGTCTGTCCTCCATTCTCAATAACCAATCTGTCAACAAGTGTTGCCATTTTTTTCCTTTAAAATACTAATTAGATACCTCACCTCCCCCCACCTTTTCTATGGTGATTTTCTGGGGCTAAAAGGCATGGTGACCATATTTTCCAATCCCTAAACTGGGATTCACTCAGCAAAGGAATTTTGGTCATTTAGCAGGGAAGGACATTTGGACAGAATATTCTAAATGTAATGGAGAATCCATGACATATGTTTTCAATACCATGAAGTTTTCTCCGAGTTCTTAGGCATTATTTATCATTACATTCTATTCATTGATTCTTCATTTTTTTCCCCATTAAGCCTCATTCTTCTCGGTATAAAGAATAGAACAAAAATCCTGGAAGTCATAGTATTCGGACTGTAGTCACATAAATATCGTACTATTTACATAGTACTAATTACTCATGTGGCTCTGCCCTGGATGAGTGTTATCAACAGGGCAATGGAAAGCAAGAATCAAAACAAAGGAGAGAACTCCTCCCAGCTGCCTCCTTTTATGGGGGGAAGAGCAGGGCGGTTCCTCTCTCTCCACAGATGTCTCACATTCAGTCCTTGAATCACAGGGAGGTCAATGAGCAGTTTAGTTTGCAGTTTTCAAAAGGTAAAATGAACTCGTTCAACAATTTTGTACCGAGGGTTCAGGATCTTTAGCTCTGTCCTAGGAAGTACATTTTGGTGGTAATCTAGGAATGGAAGGCTAGAAACTTAAATTTTGTTTGTATGGAGTTGAAGGAACCAAAGAATGAAAGAGGGGAAAAAGGAGGTTAGAGCAGACAGCTCAAGGAGGCCAGAGTGAATCAGAAAGGAGGAAGTGGGTGGCCTGAAGGTGGTAGATAGAGGGAGATTAAGACCAACGCGTAAAAATTTGGGGTCACGAGAACAAAACATTTCCCCCAAATGTTCCTCTAGCTTTGAAAAAAAGGTCATTGGAATAACAGTGATGAAGTGTGTTCAGAAACTGAGTAAAAAAACACAGAGTTGAGAAGATGTGAAATCAGGTTCTCTAAGATAGAGGGGCTCCTCACCTTTTGAGGGTTGTGGACCCCTTTGCTAGTCCAGGGGAGCCTATGGACCACTTCTCAGAATCAAGCTTTTAAATACATAAAATAAAATTTGTAGGATTAAAAAGGAAACCAATTATACTGAAATACAGCTATCACATTTTTTTTTAAAAAAAAGGAACAAGTTCTTGGAACCAAGTTTAAGAGCAAGAGAATGGGTCATTCCCCATCTGCCCTTCTCCTGCCAGTGCAGGGTCAGTGGATGACAAATGAAATGTCACTCACAGGAGGGTTTGTCCAAGGCCAACTGAATGAAGGAACTTGTGATATCAGGAGGAGACAATTGGTTGCAATGTGATTGACAGGTGGTGAATTTTCAACTAAATCTGATTGATATTACTTAACTCTCTTCCAAGTTGGTGCTAAACTTTTCCAATCTAAACTACAGGAGAAATGCAAGGGTCCAAGCTGCCATCTGGCTCCATCCCCTGACAAGGAAATCTGAGCTATTGGCTCACCAAGCCTTTACCCCATGCAATAAATGAGTCTTTTCTACCCTTCCTGCTTATGACACTGAGTGACATTAGCATTGTTCTTAACCTAGATGGGGCAACACTATAAATGGGATTTTCTGTCCTGGCCCTGAGGGTTGGTTGGCTAAGAGATGACACTTCACCTCTTGGAAACAAGAGGAGAAATATTTGGGCCCTTTGGTACCTTTCTGTCTAGCTAGAGTGCTCTCATGTCCCCATGGTACACACCCTGGTGAGTACCCCATTTGTAGCCAGCTGCCCCCCTTCCACAGAGATCATCCCAAATAGAAGAGTCTTACCTTGGGATTCTTGCCAGATTATAAAGCCCTAGCTGGTTGAAAACACCTCATTCAAAGGTCCTCTCTAACCCCTCCACCTTTCACTCTTCCTGTATAGCCCTTGGAAACCCAGTTGCTACACTTTCTTCGAGCTCCTGCTTGTCCTAAGGGGACTTAGTGTGCCTAAGGAGAGAAGGGGTTAAAATAGGATGGAAGAGTTAATTCTACATAGGAAAATATATTTGGGAAATAAAGGGATTTTAGGAATACAAGTGCCATTGTGAATATTATCTTATTTTTATATCACAGATAATGTCATGCATATGGAATATAAATGTTTTCCATATGATACTTTGGGGCACAGGATGAGAGTTCAAATACCAGCTTTCCCATTTATTTTGTGACCTTGGACAAATCACTTAAACTCCCTGGGCTTCAGTTTCCTCAACTGTGTTGTTGTTGTTCAGTAGTGTTCAGTTGTGTCTGACTCTTTGTGACCTCATTTTGGGGTTTTCTTGGCAAAGATACTGGAGTGTTTTGCTATTTCCTTCTCTAGTTCATTTTACAGATGAGGAAACTGAGGCAAACAGGGTTAAGTGACTTGACCAGGGTCACACAGCTAATATCTGAGGGTGAATTTGAACTCAGTTCTTCCTTACTCCAGATGTGGTACATTATCCACTACACTACCTAGATGCCCTTCCACTGTACAGTGAAGAAATTGTTCTCCACAGTCTCTGAAGTAGGTAGGTCCCTTCTAGCTCTAGCTAGGAGTTATTTACTCTGTGTGTGTGTGTGTGTGTGTGTGTGTGTGTGTGAGAGAGAGAGAGAGAGAGAGAGAGAGAGAGAGAGAGAGAGAGAGAGAGAGAGAGAGAGAGAGAGAGAGAGAGAGAGGTGACCCCTTTAGTAGTCTGGTAAAACATTCTCTGAATGTTTTTTTTAAATAATTGAAGAAAATGCTAAATTTCATTTATAAGTGAGTGAAAACAAGATGTATATTTTTCCTTATCTAAGTGTACCCCACCCCACCCCACCCCACCCCCACCAAATCCCATGTCAAGGACTCCTGCTCCAGAACTATGATTCTATGATCTCTAGCACTTAACACATAGCCTGGCACTTTAATAAATATCTTCTGTTTGACCTATAGTGCTGAATGATAGGATAATAGTTGAATACTGGTCAGCCTGGCCAAGAAGCAACGTCAAAGCAACCTCAACCGGCTCTGGCTAGAGACACTTCTTTGTCTGATTGGGGAGGTCTTTGAGGGGTACCACAAGCATGTGTGTAGGGCTGTGCTTTGTGTTCTCACCAAGAGGGACAAGATAGCCATCTAGAGCAGTGAGCCTGAGAACCAGCCAGCCTTCACCTTTATTGGGTGTGTCTACCAGGAGAGGCTGGCTGGGGCTCTCATCAAAGGTTGCTATTGGCTACCAAACCCATATAGATGCAGCCACCAAGAGCAACTCTTTCACTCAGAACAAATTTGTCGTGGGGGGGGGGGGGGCCCTAGAACATACATCAGGTTCTTCTGGACTACAGTAGTGTCCTGCCTCTATCCCTAACCCTAATTTCACCTGAAAATAAAAACAAACCATTTTGTTGTTGTTGTTGTTGTTTGTGGGGCAATGGGGGTTAAGTGACTTGCCCAGGGTCACACAGCTAGTAAGTGTCAAGTGTCTGAGGCCGGATTTGAACTCAGGTACTCCTGAATCCAGGGCCAGTGCTCTATCCACTGCGCCACCTAGCTGCCCCAACAAACCATTTTTTTAAAAAAAATAGGATAATAGCTGAAATTTATATAGCTCTTTAAATGGACAAAATTGACTTAATCTCCCTTAATCCTCACAACTTTGTAAAATAGGTGTTATTATCACTATTTTATAGATAAGGAAATGAAAGAAGGAAAAGTGAAATGTCTTGTCCAGGGTCACATGGTTAGTAAATAGCTGAGGCAGGACTCAAACCCAGGTGTTCTTAATGCCAAACTCAGTCCTCTAAGTGCTTTATCATGGGATCATGTCTACAGCTGCCAAGGATGTAAGAAGTCATCAAATCTGCCATTTGACAGATAGAGAAACTTCTCAGAAAGGTTAAATGGGTGCCCAGGACCTCACACCTAGTAGGTTTCTGAGGTGACCTCCCTGACTCCAAGTCCAGATCTATGTAGACAATTCACAATTGATTCTCCATCACATTTGCCACAGCAGCTATTTCCAGCCATCTCTTACCTCCTCAGGCCTCCCCCAGCACACCTTCCCCACACCATCCTTCTCAACAGCAGATCTCTCTTCATATGTTACTGAGAAAATAGAGGCCATTCACTATGAGGTCCCTCTTCTCCCTTATTCTACATTAAACAACCCCTTTGACACCGTCCTCTATTCTCTCCTCTTTTTCTATAATCTTGCATGATGTGATCCCCCTTTTCAATGCCAGTCCCTCTATTTGTACCCTTGATCTCATCACCTACTGCTTCTCCAAAAGATTGCTCTTACCGTCATTCCCCTGCCCCACTCTAATCTTCAATCTCTCCATATCTATTGGCTCCTTTCCAGCCACTTATAAAAATCCTAGGTCCCACCATCCTTGACAAAAAAACCCTCACTTGATCCTATCGTCCCTTCAAACTGTCATCCTGTACCTCTCTGTCCTTTCTTAGACAAAATCTTAAAAAAAAAAACCCAAAAACTTCCTATACTTGTTGCTTCCAGTTCCCTTCCTTTTAGGTACTTCTATTTGGCTTCTCACTTTATCACTTAACTGAACATGCTGTCTATGAAGTTATGTGATCTCTCAGTTGGCAAATCCAATAGTCTTTTCTCAGTCCCCATCCTTCTTGACCTCTTTACAGCATCTGATACAGTTGATGCCTTTCTCCCAGATATTCTCTTCTTGGGCCTCTGTGATATTGTTCAGTCTCTTGGTTCTCCTGTCTTACCACTCGTTCTCATTCTATCCAGGGATCATCATCCCCTAACCATGAGTGCTTCTTCTCTATATATTGTCCCTCTTAGTAATCTTACATGTACTACTGATCAGTCACTTGACACCTAGGTAGGAGTGTAGATTCCTTTCAGGGACTATTTATGCTAAATGACCACTGACATTGCTTCCAACTCTTAAATTCTGGGCTTTGGAGATACTAAATTGCCCCATAGGCACAAAAATAACATGTCATAACACCTAGAATAGTGAGCTGAAGATTCTGTCCACATAAAAGCAGCTAGGTGGTGTAGAGAGAGAGTCCTTGTCCTAGAGTTAGGAAAACCTGAGTTCACATCTGGTCTCAGACACTAGCTGTGTGACTCTAGGCAAGTCAATTAACTTTTGTTTGCCTCAGTTTCCTCAACTGTAAACTGGGAATCATAAAAGCATCTACATCGCAGGATTTGATGATATTTGTAAAGTTCTTAGCGCAGTGTCTGGCACATATTAGGTAGGTACTATAATAATAATTATCATTTCCCCCCCTTCCTTCCTTCCTTCCTTCCTTCCACAAAAATCCCTGGATCACATCAGAACTTTTGACTATAAACCCTGCTCCACTGCTCTGTCAGTCTGGGGCTACTCATTTGCAAATTGTAACTTCAGCTATTACTCCTACATGTAGAATCTATGTTTATTTGATGTAAGCAGATTGCCCAGTGCCTACAAATACTTCATACTCAGTGGGAAGATTCAGTATGCTTTGGAAAATGCGTTAGGAGTATATGCATATCAATGCTAAAAGCCTGCATATCTGCGGCTGCCAAAGTGGAGGGGAGAACAATCAGTGAATTCACACTTTGTGCTTCTACATGCCTCCCACCCCCCTCCAAGGCTCTCCTCCCCATTTCTGCACACTTTATTTAGAGGGTACAATCTTGATCAGAGTATTTTCTGCACTGGCCTATAACTGGCTTCTGCAGGAACCCAGGGAGGGGCTTGGCTCAGGGGTAGAGTATTTGTGTAAGTAAAGCTAGACATATGATGTTGCTTTGAAGCAGCCTCTGATCTTGAGGGTCCATCCATGAGCCAGCCTGAGTCTTTGCAGGAAACATGGTACATGATATCTTAATGGCAAGTAGGACTCTCAAAAAGTGGTGGATAATAGAATGAAAAGGGATGACCTTCTGAATGGCCTTGGGCAGCTAGGTGGTGCAGTGGATATAGTGCCAGGCCTGGACTCAGGAAGATTCATCTTACTGAGTTCAAATCTCAACTAAGACACTTACTATCTGTGTGACCCTAGGCAAGTCACTTAACCCTGTTTGCCTTAGTTTCCTCTTCTGCAAAAATGAGCTGGAGAAGGAAATGGTAAACTACTCTAGTATCTTTGCCAAGAAAACCCCAAAATGGGGTCACAATGAGTTGGACATGACTGAAATGACTTAACAACAACAACACCTATATAGCCATCCCTGATAAGAGAGGAGGAAGTACCAAAACTGTTCATTCCTCTGCCAATGAGGTCAGGCAACTATATTAACTATATATGCCTTTGGATACTCTGGAGGTTTATAAAAGAGAAGATCTCTTCCCCAAAGATACTTACAGTCTAATGGGGGATGTGAGACAAACAAAAAATACATGAATACTTCATCTATCCAGAATTCCACTGTGTTATATTACCCTGAGACACAATATGCCCTAGGGAAGAAATCCTGGGATACCATATCATGAATAACATACTTATGATGCTTCTGAGGAGAGAAGCACAGAGGGAAAAGACAGGATGTGGCTAAGCTAGGGAGGAACTCATCTGAGGGTAGCTGCCAGGAAGGGAAAGGAAGCTTGATCACTAGAGGTATTGTGTCTTCTTTAAATCAAGTACTCCCAGACAAATCCTCTGCCCTTGTTATATGGTTGTGTAGGTACACATATATACATGTACAAGTATGTAGAGACAGAGAGATGGGGGGGGTGAGGGAGAGGGGGAGAGAGAGAGAGAGAGAGAGAGAGAGAGAGAGAGAGAGAGAGAGAGAGAGAGAGAGAGAGAAGTAATCATTCTAGTGATAGATCATTTGGGGGCCAATTCTCATTATCAAATGAGGTTCTTCTAAAGATTGTAAGCAATTCTTGCTTAAATTATTACGGGCTTTCTGGGCCAGAGCAAATAGATGAACATCTGCTCTTCTAAAATTCATACACAACATAGGCATCATGCAAAAATCAAACCTCTTCAAATCTGAATATTTGGATTACAAAGCTGTGTATCAACAAATCCATTATCTGCTACTTCTGGCTGTAAATTATTAATACATTTTCAGAGAAAAGGTTTTGGTAAATGAGTTCGATACACTTGACATTGAGCAAAAATAGTAAAAATACTTCAGAGTTGTTCCATGTTTAGTTTTCTGTTTGACTTGTTTTGGCAAGCAAGAAACAGGGAGTGGTCCAAGAGAAGACAGAGAGATAAGCAACAAAAAACACTTTTCAGAATTTCCTTGCAATTATTATGGGATGTAACTGAAATCTAGTACAAATAAGGGCCATATCCTTCTCTTAGGAAAAAATGTCATCCAGTTACCCAATCAGTCTCTGGACAGATGTAAATTCTCTGTTTCAAATGAGATAACTGTATATGATGTAATTTGCAAAACTTCAAGTCTTCTATAAATGTCTGCCCTACATTTGTGCAACCTAACCAAATGGAATAACAGTTATCCCTTCCATATCATGGGAGTGAGGGACATGGTACCCTGTGATCTGGAAAATCCACATAAAAATTTTTGGCCCTCCCTTCATACCAGAGAAGAAGTCTGAATTATTGTGGCATTAAAAGGTAAAATATATGGATATTATAAAATACTATCCATATATCTTATGAATTTCTGAATTTCTAAATTTTTTCTGTCATTTGCTGGCCTTCACTTGTCATCTGCAACTTCCACAAAAGTCCCCCAAAACTCTCATTTAATTTCTTATGCCAACCCATTATGTATTAAAACTATGACAGGGAAAGTGATGACATGGAAGGGATAACTGCACTAGCTCTTCTCCAGTCTTGTCCTATGTTCACCCACTTCTATGTACCTGTGCAAATCCTTCCCCAGGATTACTAGGGGCTCCTTCCTCATCTTCTTCCTCCTTCTCCTAGGCCCAAATGAGGTACTACCTCTTCCATAGGTTTTATGGTTAATGGTTAAATGATGGTGTATATCAGACCTAAATAGCCTCTGAGATTCCTCAGAGCTCTGACATGTGATTCTGATCCCTACCCTACAACATAGAGCAATCTCTCCTTCCTCAAATATTCTTATTTATTTGGAACTTTCCTTTGTCCCTTTCACATTTTATCTTGCGACATAAGCACTTGTGTGTATGACATATGTTTCCTATTAGATTGTAAGCTAGATGAGGGCAGGAATTCTCATTTCTCATCTTCATATTTCTAATACTCAGTATTGTCCAAGGTCCCAAGGGTCACAATCATCATAACAGGGATTTGAACCTACATCTTCTGACTCACTAATGCATAACAGGTGGGGTGTATGGATATTGAAGGAGGATGAGCCCCTCTGCTGTAAGGGCTTGCTGAGAACTTTTCAGGGCTACTCATCTACCTTTAGTGTCCACCTGGCTCTCAACTCTCACCTGTGGCTCCAATAAGCTGTAGCCTATGTAGCTGCCACACCTCAGTGTCCATCTTGGAAGATGGGCTAAACCAGGTTAAAGGTAACCAAGGGGTCACAAACCCATCCCTGAGTTAGGGGGGTGTCTACCCCAAGGATGTAAAGACTTGCCTGGATGGAATGGGCAGATGAGAACAATTGGTTCCAATGTGAAGGTGATGAAAGTAGGCATTGTGGAAGGCTTAGAGCTTGGTCAGACATCTAAGATGCATCTGGGACCATCACCAGTAGTCCTGATTTTTGTCCTGCCACTGGACTTCAGTGACTCTGGAAGAGACAGTGAGGTTGATGATTTAAATCCAACTCACTCACAAGTCAAGACATCACCCTGGGAGGTCACTGGTCCTCTTTGAAAATGAAACACAAACTGATCAACTGTGATAGACTTGATTCTTCTCAGCAATACAATGGTACAAGATAGTTCCAAAGGACTCATGATGGAAAAGGCTCTCCAAATCCAGAAAAAAAAAGAATTGTGGAATATAGATGCAGATTGAGCCATACTATTTCTTTTGGTTTTGGTGCTGTTGTTTTTCTTTTTTTGAGGTTTTTCCTTTTTGCTCTGATTCTTCTCTTGTAACTAATGCAGAAATATGTTTAATGTGATTGTACATATATAACCTATATCAGATTACTTGCTGTCTTGGGGAGAGGGGGAGGGAGGGGAGGGAGGGAGAAAAATTCAAAACTAGAAATCTTATAAAAACAAATGTTGAAAACTATCTCTACATGTAACTGGAAAATAATAAAAATACTTTTATAATTAAAAAAAAGAGAATGGAACACAAACAACAACTACATAGTGGGCACGTAATAAATTGTTTGTTGGTTTGTTCTGAAGTCAGTCATATGAAGGTGAGGTGCTCAAACAAGCCTAAATACTGTAGTCTTGGGACCAGAACAGGTGTTCAGGGACCTGGTATAGTTACAGACTAACCTGTGGTGTTACCGAGTTCAATTCTGTCATCCAGGAGAGGGGCGGCCACTTTGTGGGGAAAATCAAGGGCCAAGGGATTAAAGAAGTTACATAACCTATATGGTGGTCTAGAGTGAGAGATTGGAATTTGGGACCTACTCTCAAACTCTGCATGATAAAACTGAATGGAAAATTGTCATTTCTGCTCCTTAGAAAGACGTGGGACCCACCACGTCGCTGCTAGAGGTATAATTAGTATCCTCAGGTGACAAACTGTTCTTTATTTCCATGGGATACCTCCTCAGAAAAAGTGCACTTATATTGCAGCAGGATTAGCTGTTGTTGTTGCTGGTTTTTTGTCCTTTGTTCTAGAAGAGGACCATGACATCCAGGTGATGTCACGACTTACACTGAATTGGATTTAAGTGAGACAGGGCTGTGCAAGGCCACCAACCTCATTCTCTCTTTCAGAGCCATCTGGGTTCAGCGGCAAGATATACATCAGGATATACCGCTAGTAAGTGTCTGAAGTGATATTTGAGCTCAGGTCTTCCCAACCTCAGTGCTCTGTCCACTGCCCTTGGATTAGTTAGATATAAAGAAAAACAGAACTTTTGTACATCAGTGAAACAGTGAAATATTTACTGAAGGGAGCCCCAAACTCTCCTTCTAGAAGTACGGACAACTCAAGAACAATTGGTCCTGACACTCTTGTCAAAGGCTAAGCCACAGTGTTGGGGGTCGATTTCTGGACTATAAATTGTGTTCATGTAGGCCTGCAGGATAGTCTTTAGGTTTGAAGGTAAAAAGTACATTTATCTGGAAATTTATAATATAGCCTAAGAATACTGATGATTTAATAATAATAGCTAGCATTCACATAGCACTTTTAAGTTTTACAAACACTTTGCATAATTATTCCATTTGATTCTCACAACAACCCTGTGATATAGAGGCTCTTATCTTAATTTTACAGATGAGGAAACTGAGGCTGAGTGAAGCTAAATGGATTTCCCCAGATCACACAGCTAGTAAATGTCTGAGACTGGATTCAAACTCAGGTCTTCTTGACTCCAAGTCTAGTCCTCTATCCACTATGCCATCTGACCACTCTGTTATTATATTATTACAACATTATTCACATCACTGAATCAGCTGAAGTTTAGAGGAGAAAGAGAAGGCCAGCAAAGATGTTATGGTTAATGTTATGATGGTTAAATGAATGGATTTATTAAATGCTGCCTATTTTCCAGGCACTATACTAAGCAGTAAGCCAAGAAAAAGAGACAGAGACCCAGGCAGAGACAGAGAGATATGGAGGCAGAAACAGACAGAAACAGAGACAGAGAGATAGAAAGATGAAGCACTTGACCTCAAGGAACTTACATTCTAACAGAGAAAGACTATACATATGAGAAATAGGTGACTGAGAAAGATTGTTTTGGTTCGGGAAGTTACAGAGATGTTGGATAAGTTATAAACAGTTGATTAATAGGTCCTTTCTTTGGGGGGAGGGCATGGTAATGAGGGTTAAGTGACTTGTCCAGGGTCACACAAGTTAGTAAGTGTCAAGTGTCTGAGGCTGGATTTGAAGTCAGGTCCTCCTGAATCCAGGGCTGGTGCTTTATCCACTGTACCACCTAGCTGCCCCTGATTAAGAGGTCCTTTCAAGAAGATATGATAGGGTTGATTTGATTACTATTCCCAGAACATAGGAGAGGAAGAAGGTATGAATAGTCCACGTCATGGCAGGTAGAAGTCCTGAAGACAGATGAGTCTTGGGCTGACTAGATATAGTGAACTGTCTCCAATCGGGACAATATTCTTCAGGATGGGAGTTCCAAAATTGAAACACCCAACTCCTCCAGACCATGGTTAATGTTAGGGTTGTATTTGGGGTAGGGGGAAGAGTATTCCCAGATTCCTATCTTCTAAAACTGAACACGAAAGTCCATAGACTTTGCATACAATATTGGTAACATAGAAGGCAATGCAATTCTTTTTTTTTTTATTTTTTTTTTCTGGTGGGGCAATGGGGGTTAAGTGACTTGCCCAAGGTCACACAGCTAGTAAGTGTCAAGTGTCTGAGGCCGGATTTGAACTCAGGAAGCAATTCTTTTTTATTGTTGTTTGTCCTTGTTCTCAAAGAGGACTGATGACATCAGGAGGGTGATGTCTTGATTTGCAAGTGAATTGGATTTAAGTGAGGCAGGGCTGTGAAAAGTCTCCAGCCTCACTCCTCTGGAGTCATTGGGTTCAGTGGCAAGTATACCATGACAACTGGAGATGGCCCCAGATGAGAGGCTAGGCAAGAATTGAGGCAAAAGATGGCCTAGTTTGCCTTCATAAAAGAATTGATCTGGGAGGGGAAGACCCTCAGAATTTCTGGTCCATTCTTTTAAGTGTGCAAAAGAATGTATAAAGTTTTAAAGATATTAAGATAGCTCACAAGAGTCTATTTTAGCCAAATGATTATTCATTCTATGATTCATCTCCTTGTTAGCTAGACACTGTATATGTTTGATACACTGTGTCAAACCATTCATTAATATAGTCGTTATCCAAACATTTGTCCAACTTATCCATTTATCCTATATGGAGCTTTTCTGTACTACTTGTTTGCATGTGCTTTTAGTGGACTGTGAGCTCCTTAAAAGCTATCTTTTGCTTCTCTTTGTATCCCTAGCACTTAGCAAAGGGCCTGGAATGTAGCAGGGACTTAATATTCTTTTATTTATTGACTCACCGACTTTGAATCCCCATTGGCAAGCTAACTAACATTGTCTTACAATATCCTCTATTAAGATTAACAGTTTGGGCAACTAGGTTGTGCAGTGGCTAGAGCACCAGCCCTGGATTCAGGAGGACCTGAGTTCAAATTTGGCCTCAGACACTTACTAGCTGTGTGACCCTGGGCAAGTCACTTAACCCTCATAGCCCTGCAAAAAAAAGCAAAACAAAACAAAGAATAACAGTTCATCCTCTCCCTTCCTAAAACAAACTCAAAGTCAAAGACAGTTATCACTGGCTCCTGCTTGAATGCCTATTGATTACACTTAGCAGGAAGAGAAAACTGAACTTCCTTTTCAGTGACATTCTTAAGCCATACAGATTTTTTTTTAAGCAATTCACCAAAAAAAATATGAAGAAAGCATTTTTCAAAAATCATATCTCAGAGAGTAAGAAGACAACCAAGTGTTTTGTCAACACTCATAGAATCACATTTTCAGCCTACGCTGGACTGTTATAGGCATTAAAGGGATCCACTTCTCTGTAGGCTAAGCAATGCTTTTGTAAGATGTTGGGAGTGGAGGAGGAGGAGGAGATTGGGAGGGAGGCCCTTTCAAAAGGGAGCAGGGACTCAGAGCGGTGGGTATCCTTAAAAGAAGGAGCCACTGGGCCACTTTTTAAAAAATGCTCATTTATGCTTTTCCCTTTTTATGCAGTTTGCTTGCCAGTACTCATTACAGGGCTAATCTCCACGGGGCAAAGAGGTTAAATAGAAAATATTAAAGAAACTTTAGCTAATGAATCAGCCCAAATATGCAGCCAGGTGATCCTTAGTGGAGAAATTGAAACCAGGGGAAGGTCAGATTTCTTAGGGGAAGATGGGACTATGAGCTTCAGAATTGGGAGTGGGGGAAGCTCTTAATAGTTAGCTCAATTTTCCCTCTATTAAAATAGAAAATGAAGTGGAAGGGTATAGTGGAAAAGCTCAGGAGTTATCCCTCATCCGATCTTACCTCAATTTCTCCATTTTTACAGATGAGAGAGTTGACTTAATTGGGCTCTGAAGTCCTATAAGCTTCTGTTTGCCTCAGTTTCCCTGGCTGTAAATGGAGATTATAATAACACCTACCTAGCAGTGTTCTTGTGAGGGTTAAATGAAACTATAAAGCCCTTAGCACAGTGCCTTGTTCATAGTAGTTCTATATAAATGTCATATAATAAATGATATATAATAAAAAGCACTATATAAATTCCCTTCCCTTTCTCTTCCCTTCCCCCTTCCAGTCCTACCTCTATGCCCATCTTTTAAAGTGTGGCATGACATGTAGATGACCCTTAGTTACTATGCAAGCACAAGCAGAGCACAAGATTCGGTGGCTCTATTTTGAAAGCTGGCATGGTGCTGTGACTCCTGATCGTCTAAGGACCAACTCAGTTTGGGGAGGTTCACCACTGGAAGGTTGGCCTGAAGATGGTAAAAAAATTTTTTTAAATTTTTTTGTTGATTTTGTTTTGTCCATAACAACTCTTGGTTGACTATCTACAAAGATGTGCAAATTATCTGGAACAATTAAATTTATTAACATACAATTATGTTAAATACAATTAAATTTATTGACATACAATACGTCCTGAACTCCATCAAAAACATCATAAAACATGACCTCCTTTGTATTACAAAGTTTAGCTTGGACATATATTCCTTAATGAATATAAAAAATATACCTTTATGAACAATCAGTTTTTTCCAACCCATTCTGGTTGTAGTAACCAACCACCTTGGCCACTAGTGACAATACCTAGCACCCTAGTGCCTTTGACAATTGACATAGATTAGCACTTACAAAGGGATGTTTACTTTGAAGATAGAACAAAAATGGAAGTGCACTCTCGAATGCTTCAAGGGCACAACCTTCCCTCCGATACTTTTCTTGGTGTCTTAGGAGAGAGGGATCAGTAACCATAGTTTCTACGTTGGTCCTACCAAGTTCCCATGGTTAGCTTTGGGTCTAAGTGGCATTCACATTCATTTACTCTTTTCCCTGTTTGGTGGAGCTATAAAATCTCTTCTATTTACCCAAGCACCAAGCTAGGGATATCCTAGCACTTAGTTTGGTTTGGTTTTTGGTTTTTGGTTGTTTTTTTTTTCAGGGCAATGAGGGTTAAGTGACTTGCCCGGGGTCACACAGCTAGTAAGTGTCAAGTGTCTGAGGCCAGATTTGAACTCAGGTCCTCCTGACTCCAGGGCTGGTGCTCTATCCACTGTGCCACCTAGCTGCCCCAATCCTAGCAATTAGAAAGAGAATATCACTCTTGGTCTCTTCATCCTTGGGCAATCTTACTCCTACAAGGGCACATGTGTGGGTGGTCAGGCAGACACACACACACACACACACACACACAATATCTTAGAGAAATTGATTTCTTTTGAGGAGCATAGCAAATACAGAAGCCAAACAGACCCTTAGAGAAGTGAGGGGTGGGATCTAAAGCAGAATGAAGGACTGGGAAGGAGGTAGAAGTTTAAGCCATTTTGTTTTCCCCATCAGATATTCTGGCTATGAAAAGGCATCTCAATGGTGCTTAATTTCCATCCCATTGGCAATAATTACGATAATAGGATTTTGAGCTTAAAAAGGATTTTTGAGATCTTTTATTTTAATTCCATCATTTTGCAGATGAGGAAACAGTCTCAGAAAGGTGACTTGCACAAGGTCACATAGATAATAAATAGCGGAGGCAGGGCACCGACTCCAAATCTAGGGCTCTTTCTATCACGCAACTATGACACTTTGTGCGTAAGAAGATCACTGACGTCCAGGGCCTGGATCAGTAAGCAAAGCACAGAATATCCAGCAATGCCCCCTTCTTTGGGTGTCTTCCTGGGAAAGAGATGAGATGCACCCTTAGAATGTCAGGGAAAGAAAATCCCATCAAGCCCAGAGCTACGATTAAAATTTAGCTTTGTGTACTCCCAGTCCGAATCTTTATGTGACATCAGATTTACAGTCCTTTAAAACTAGAAGGAATCTTAGAAATCATCGTATCCAACCCCTTCATTTTGGAGAATAGGAAACAGAGGCCCAAACAGGGAAGTGACTTTCCTAAGTAAGAAGGAAGGGGGAAGCTAGGTGGTGCAGTGGATAAAGCACTGGCCTTGGAGTCAGGAGGACCCGAGTTCAAATCCGACCTCAGATACTTGACACTTACTAGCTGTGTGACCCTGGACAAGTTATTTAACCCTCACTGCCCCGCAAAAAACAAACAAAACAACAACAACAACAAAATCCTCAAAACCTAAGTAAGAGGGAAATGAATTTCCTAAGTAGCTAATAAAAGAGGGAATTGAGATTTGAACACAGGTCTTCTGACTCCAAAGGCAGTGTGCTCTCTCTACTATACCATGATGCCAAACAGAAATGCAACATGGGATAGTTAGTAGATAGAGGGCAGGCCTTGAAGTCAGGAAAACCTGGGTTCAGGTGGCTGCTTCTGCCACAAACTAGCTGTCTGATCTTGGACAAATTGCTTAGTCTGTCAGTGCCCCTCAGGCAAGTCTAAGACTCCAAGTTATAGAGAAATTGGTGATCTGCATCAGCGGAGGGTATTTCCATTCTGGTACCTCTCCAACACCAATGAAATCATAGGTCCAGACCAGCCCCACTTCCCTAAGAGGAGGGAAAAAACCCCAAACCTCTGCCATTCTATTCTATTAGATTTTTTTCTACTACACCTCCTAATTAGTTATGTTAATATGTAACAGCCAGAGGGGCAGCTAGGTGGTGCAGTGGATAGAGCACCGGCCCTGGAGTCAGGAGTACCTGAGTTCAAATCCAGCCTCAGACACTTAACACTTACTAGCTGTGTGACCCTGGGCAAGTCACTTAACCTCAATTGCCTCACTAAAAAAAAAAAAAAAAACCAGCAAAAAATATGTAACAGCCAGCTTGAGCAGTCTAATCTCTTCAGAGTGTAAATAAATTAAGGCTCAAGAAAATATTGCCCCATCTGCTTTGCTATTACTTCATGATAAGATCTTTGACTTACCAAGCATCTAGGCACTAAGAACACGCTGCTCTTGGTAAGCAAAGACTCACTCAGACTTGCCTTCCCAGTAGCCACAGAGCACCATAGACAAACACAGTGACAAAAAAAGCAAACTTAACATTTCCAGAAGCAAACAGTAACCAAGGAAAGTGAGTAAGAGCAGAGCGTGGCCCCCGTCATCTGGTAAAGTGAACTCAAAGCCCGAGGAAAATAATGGACCAAGCATGGAGAGAACACAGCACATCTGCAAACATCCTGTAGACAATGAGCAACAAACAGCTGGGCACAGGACCAAATCAGTTCAGGCAAATGTGCTGGCGCTTGTGTGTGATGAGCGGATGCAGGGGAGGTAGCAGATGCAGCACAGCTGGACCCTGGGAGCATGTGACACCATGACTTGCAAACCATGCTTGAAATTTTCATTCTTCTAATCTTGGATGTGAACAGAGTCACACGGACCCCAAGTCAGCTAAAAGACCATGCCCAAAGGGGAGAGAGAAAAGGAATATCTACTCTCATCCAACAGAGAAGCGACCAAAGGGCTCCCGGAGCCATTTGCTTTCAAACTACTTCTGGTTGGATGGGGTCGTTTTTCATTGATGAAACCACACAGGAAATGTACTAAAATGGAAGTGATGCTAAATTAAGACACATTACAAAAGATGGAGAATACTGGAAAGAAGCAAAGCTTGGCTAAATGATACCCAGTGCCCTTCCTCCCCCACAACAGACTTGTGACAGCAGACAAGGATTCAGATGACAAGCATTTGTTAAATGCTTCCTATGTGCTGGGTACTGTGCTCAGCGCTAGGGGTAGAAAGAAGGGAGAAAGCAATGCTTGCCTACAAGGAGCTCATGTTTAAATAGGGAGACAACAAATAAATACATAAAGACAAATAAGATATATACAGATAGATGGAAGGCAATCTCAGAAGACAGGCTCCTGGGGAAGGGGCTGGGCAGAATATGGGAACGACTTCCTGCAAGACAACTTGAATTGGGTCTTGAAAGAAGTCAGTGGGGGCAGCTAGGTGGCACAGTGGATAAAGCACTGGCCCTGTATTCAGGAGGACTTGAGTTCAAATCTGGCCTCAGACACTTGACACTTAACTAGCTGTGTGACCCTGGGCAAGTCACTTAACCCTCATTGCCCCCCACCCCCCAAAAAAAAAAGAAGGCAGGGAAGTAAAGAAGTGGGAGAGCGAGGAAGAAATAGAGCATTTCAGGCATGGGGAATAGCAAGCACAAAGGTAATGGAGATAGGAAATGAGAGATGGAGTATTGCGTGCAGGGAACAAGAAAAAGTTCACATATTAATTTAGCCCCATTTTGTTGCTGATCTGTCATGCCTGACTCTTTGTGACCCCATTTGGGGTTTTCTTGGCAAGGATACTGGAGTGGTTTGGCCATTTCCTCCTCCAGCTCATTTCATAGATGAGAAAAGGAGGCAAATGGGATTAAGTGATTGCCCAGGGTTTGTAAGTGTCTGAAGCTAGATTTGAACTCAGCTCTTCTGACTCCAGCCTAGCGCTCTATCCACTGTGCCACTTAGCTGCCCATCCCCCTTTTAGAAATGAGGAAATATAGTCACGTGGCTTGCCCAGGGGAAAACATTCTTGTAAATGTGAGAGCCCGGACTCAAACCCAGGCCCTATAGACTCTAAACCCAGGATTATTTGTGCTTAATTATAGCTGTTCCAATTGCTGCAAGGATTTACGTGCAAGTCACCTGTCAGGCCTTAAGAAAAACCTGGAGTTTAGGACATAGACCTGAGCAGCCAGGTGGCATAGTAGATAGAGCGCTGGACTTGGAGTCAAGAAGACCCGAGTTCAAATCTGACCTTAGACATTAGCTGTGTGACCCCAAGCAAGTGCCTCAGTTCCCTCATTTGTAAAATGAGTAAGAGAAGGAAATGTTAAAACATTCCAGTGTCTTTGCCAAGAAAACCCCAAGTGGGGCCATGAAGAGTCAGACACAACTGAACAAAAACGAAGGACATTGACCTGGCCCTTAAGGAACCGAGACAGAAGCCTTTGCTGAGAGAGAAACTAGAACCAGCTTCGCTGAGCTCAAAATTCCATGGAAATGAATAAAAACGAAGGATGCTTCCTTCCAGCAAGCCTGAAATCTGATTGTAGAATCTGAGTTAAAAGAATCATAGGCCTTAGAGCTGAAATGACTTGAAGTCATTGAGTCCAACCCTCACCTTCATTTACAGATAGGGAAACTGAGGCCCAAAGAGTGATTTTTGTGGTGGCCACAACTGGTAATAAGAGGCAGAGAGAGGCAAATTTGGGTCAAAGGGAGGAGACTTTCCAACATCTTTAGTGGGGCAAGCACTGAATTTGGAAGTCTGAGGACTTGGTTTGAATCTTGACCGATCTACTTATTTTCTGTGTGACTTGGGCAAATCACCGAACCCCTCTGGGCCTCTATTTCTTCATCTGTAAAAGGAAGAATTTGGACTAGATGTTAAAGGCCCCCTTCCAAAGCCCTAAATCCTATCAACTTTGAACTCTGCTGTGGCTGGGAGATAAAGCTGAGAATTTGCCTCCCCATTCTCTGCTTTTAATGTCTGTTGATGCCTGGCTTGCCCAAGTGGATGATTCTCGAAGCTGCAGACACACAGAGTCGGAGAGCAATGGGGATGAGGCAGGAAGGAAGAGAAAGAAGCCATTGGAATTGAAATGAAATTCCAACGCTGTGGATGCTTCTGAATACAGTTGTGGATTGACTTCTTTGCTTGTGGATATTTGTCCTGCAGTCCAGTTATGGCCCAACCCTAATAAAACAAGGATAAGACCCCCTTGAGGGCTCAAGGCAAGTCTTCCAGAGCCCAGTTCGGGTCAGATCACATCATGGGAACTAACTGAGATCGTCAAGAGTTTGGCTCTGGCCTGCTTTTGACTTGCCAATAGTGCAACTTTTGTTCTAGCTGTGAAATAATTAATTCACAATATGTATTTATTTAACAGATAGATGGTAGCCAATTCATCCTGACAACTACCGGGATCACTATCCATTTCAAAGTGCTGAGCTCATCACGCCTGTCCGTGACTGTGGGGGCATCTGCGAATGCCTGGCTTGCTTGTGTTTCCGAACCACCTTTTTCATCACTTCAGACAGTAAATCAAATCTCAGAGTGTAACCCCCAAATAACATTTCCTACAAGGCCCTTCCCAAACTTACCTAACATCGTCTGGGCCATCCTGAAATTAGGCTAAGTAAAGTTGGGGGGAGGGGGGACTGGATTCAAACATCTACAAAAACAGCTTTACTTATTATTTAAAATTTGTTTCACATTTCAATGACAAAGCACTTAATAATGTGCTATGGACTTTAAAAACAAAAAAGCCCTTCAAAAATGTTAATAAATTATATGTATTATCTCATTTAATCCTCATGACAATCCTTTGAAGTAGGCAATACAAGTGTTAACAATGCTATTTATAAATGAGAAATCTGAAAACCCAAAAGCAAGGTCCCAAGGTCAAAGTACCTAGGTCGTGGGGTAAGTGACAAGAGCCACTTAATTGGGTTTTGTGACTCCAAATCTCATGATGTTTTCCCTGTGACACAGGTATCACTATTGCATATTCCTTATTTTGCATTCATTTCCTTTAACAAATTAAATTTTACTTTAATGAATATAGCGTGTTCCAAAGTCTTAGTGCAATTAGAGTTCAAAACTGCACTAAGACTTTTGAAACATCTGTAAAGTATCTGGATAGACAGATAGCTTGGAGGCAGGTAGAAGATTGGAGTGAGGGATTCAAACAGGAAAAAAAAAGTATAAGAGAGAAAAAGAGCTAAACATGCTTGGAGTCTCTTGAGGGGTGGTATCCTCTCAAGATAATGTTGAATTGCAAAACTTTTCTCAGTATTCTTTCCTTCTGTCTCACTGCTCATCCTCCGTTATCTCTCTTCTCCCCCACCCCTTTAGAGACAGAGAGATAGAGACAGAGAGATAGAGAGACAGAGACAGAGAGAGACAGACAGAGAGAGATAGACAGAGAGAGATAGACAGAGAGATAGAGACAGAGAGATAGAGACAGAGAGATAGAGACAGGAGAGACAGAGACAGGAGAGACAGAGAAGGTTGTTGTGTATGTCAAAAATCAAGGACTGTGGCTTCAACTTGCAATGTCCAGTCTAGAGAACTGGCATATACCTTCCCAGGCAGATCATCAGTAGGCTGAGTAGATGGTTTGCCCATGTGCTGTGACTTCGGGAAATTAGGAAGCAGCATGGCAGGGTGAGTTTGGAATGAGATAATTGGGTTTAAATCCTGCCTAAATGTGCCCTTGAGCAGGTCACTTCTTGCTTCTCTGTTCCTCTCTTTGCTCATCTATAAAATAATAGAGTTGGACTAGATGGTTTTTAAGGTCTTTCCCAACTTTATAGTTCTTATCTATCAAAACCTCAAAAAAAGAAACCACTTTGAATAAATATGAAGGAAATGAACCAATATTACCCAATGAAAGAAAGAATTCTATTCACTCCCCAGGGAACTTGGGACAACAATTAACTGTGGAGTTGTTCAAAAAGAGATATAAAACTCTTAAAGAAAAAAAAAATATGCCAGAAATCAGAGTTCTCATTGCACTATTTAAATAAACAAACAGTGAAAAAAGCACATGAATGATGAAAAATCTTCCAATAAAATTGTAAGAAGTTAGAGAATGACATATTTGGAAGACAAAAACACTGAAAGAAGAAGATTTGGAAGAAAGACAAGCAAAGGCAAACAATGCTAAAAGAACCCACAAGAATTCTTATAAACCAAATGACAGACCTTCAAGACAGAATGTGCAGACATTGAGAAAGAAAGTCTCCCAGAAGACAAGGTGGGGAAATAACATACATAACATATTACAGGAAATAATGAAAGAAAATTGTCCAGATCTTCTGAATACAGACAACAAAGTTTTGATTGAAAAACACCAACACTATAGACTGCTGACAGAAAAAAAAATTCACACTTCAAATTCTATGGCATGATAGGGGCTAAATTGAACAATTTCCAATAATTAACAACAAAATTTTCAAATAGAAAGGGAGAAAGACCTTCAAATACAGAGGAAAGGCAATTTGGAATAATGTGGGATTATTCCACATTCATGAAAAATTGCAGGGAAAGAATGGAACAGCAGTTTCCAAAAAAGCAAAGGAGAATTCAGAGCAACCCAAAATAAATAATATCTTGCAGTTCAGGAACCTAATCGCCAGTGGAAAAATACAAACATACAACAAAAAGAAGCAAGTGAGTTATTTCTACAAAAAACAGGGGGAAGATTATTCAATTTGCATACAATATAAAGAGCAGAGGACAAAAAAGGCAAATAATTACCATTATAACAAAAAAAAACTAAGTAATGAAATAAAATTCATGTATACATATTATTTTTAATAGATTGCTTTAACATGGTAAAATAAAGTACAAATAGAAACCTTCAGAAGATGAAAAGGTGCTAAGGAGCTCAAGATTTAATGGAATTTAAAGAATTGAGGAAGCAGAAGTGGTGGTCTTGAATTAATCCTTGGATTAAATCTCCTGATAACCTATAAGTGAAACAATTTCTTCTCTTCTCTTTTCTTTCTTTCTTTCTTTCTTTCTCTTTCTTTTTTTTTTTTTTTCTTTTGCAGCGCAATGAGGTTAAGTGATTTGCCCAGGGTCACACAGCTAGTAAGTGTCAAGTCTCTGAGGCTGGATTTGAACTCAGGTCCTCAGAACCCAGGGCCGGTGCTTTATCCACTGTGCCACCTCACTGCCCCTAATCAATTTCTTCTATGGAAGGAATGGGCACCTGTGTGAATGAAAAGTAGGACCTCTAACTTAGGACAGTAATTCTTTAGCCTCCTGTTTTTAAAAGTCCATGCTTCCCTTCAGACTCCCCCTTCTAAGTTTCCCATTTCTGGTGTGAAGTATGCCTCTGGTTCTCAGTTCATTAGCAGAGTTGCAATGAGTAATAAATAGGTCACATAGGTCTAAGCTAATAAAAGATCAAGGTCAGATGTATCCAGCTCCACTCACTCCCCAGGGCACTCTTTGATGATCTATCTCTCAAATCGCCTTTTCTCACCAGTGAATTTAAGAATGGCCTTTTCTGTCACTAACATTTGTGATTAGAAAAATACAAATATAGAACAGAATCATCAGGGCGGAGCCAAGATGACTGAGGAAAGGCAGTGAGCTCCCGAACTCATGACATGATTGCTCCAAAAAACATCCAAATAAGGCCATAGGAAAATGCCCAGAGCAGCAAAACTCACAGAAGAATGTGCTGAAATCATCTTCTAACCAAGAACCCCTTGGAAGGTCAGAAGGAGGGTGCTGCTGTGCTGATACAGAAGTTGGGCCCAACCCCACAGTCACCCTGACACAGATCCAGTCTCAGGAAGTCCTCACCAGAGAAGGAGACCCCCAGAGCCTCTGAATCAGCTGAAGCACCAGTGTCTTCTGGAAATAAGCTCTCAGTCTGGTGAGAGGGCTGAGCCCTGGGCAGGGGGAGTCTACAGGGGTCTATGCTGGTGCTAAGGCAGAACTTGGATTTTACACCCCTGCTGAGAACCAGGAGGTAGGCTTGAGTAGCAGTGGCCCAGGTGGGGGAGGGGCATAGGCTTATCAGAGCTGACAACCACAGCATACAAAGCTGGTTGATTAGCAAGTTGGTCTGGGGTCATCTAGGACCAGGAAACAGGCCAGGTGAAGGAAGAAACTGATTCTCCTTAAATCATACCACCTGGGACCTTTTAAGCTTGGGATACTGCAGCCTGGAAACAGTGCCCCACTTTAAGGAGCTAAAAGTCTAGTAAAAGAAAGGCAAGATGAGCCAACTGAGAAAGGTGAGGACCATAGAAAGTTTCTTCAGTAACAAGGAAGACCAAGGGACACCCTCAGAGGAAGATGTCAACAGCAGGGCCCCTGTATCTAAAGCTTCCAAGAAAAGTTCGAATTGGTCTCAGGCCATAGAGGTGCTCAAAAAGGACTTTGAAGATAAAGTTAGAGAGGTAGAGAAAAAAATGGAAAGAGAAATGAGGGTGATGCAGGAAAGACATGAGAAAAAAAGTCAACAGCTTGAAAAGTCAAATGGAAAAGGAGGTACAAAAGCTCTCTGATGAAAATAATTGCCTAAGAGTTAGGATTGAACAAATGGAAGCCAGTGACTTTATGAGAAACCAAGACACAATAAAGCAAATCCAAATGAATAAAAAAATAGAGGGCAATGTGAAATATCTTCTGGGAAAAACTGCTGACCTGGAAAATAGGTCCAGAAGAAATCATTTGAAAATTATTGGTCTACCTGAAAACCATGATCAAGGAAAGAGCTTAGACACCATCTTCCAAGATATTCTCAGGGGAAAATTGCCCTGAAATTCTAGAAGAAGAAGCTAAATAGAAATCAAAAGAATCCACCAATCACCTCCAGAAAGAGATCCCCAAAGGAAAACTCCTAGGAATATTATAGCCAAATTCCAGAGCTCTCAGGTCAAGGAGAAAATATTGCAAGCTGCCAAAAAGAAAGAATTCAAGTATTGTGGAGCCCCAGTCAAGATAGCACAAGATCTAGCAGCTTCTACATTAAAGGACCGGAGGGCATAGAATATGGTATTCCAAAGGGCAAAGGAAATGGGATTACAACCAAGAATCACCTACCCAGCAAAACTCAGCATTATCTTTCAGCGGAAAAAATGGGACTTTAATGAAAAAGAAGACTTTCAGATATTTGTGATGAAAAGACCTGAACTGAATGGCAAATTTGACTTTCAAATACAAGACCCTAGAGAACCATAAAAAAAAATGAAGCTGGGGGACATACCTAGGGTCGTACAGTGAGCGACTGTCTGTGTCTGAGGCCAGGTTTTGGGCTGGGGATCCCCTGGGTCCAGGGGCGATGATTTGTCCACTGTGTCACTTAGTTAGATGATAACATCTTTAGGGTTAAATTGAGGAGTGAAGGGAATTCACTGGGGGAGGGGGAAGGGCAGAAGCAAAATCCTATATGAAAGTAACAGGAAAAGGCTTACGGAGTGGGGGAAGAGATGGGAGAGGAGCAGGGCAGTAAATGAATTTTACACTCATCAGAAAAGGTTCAAAGATCTTAAACTCATCAGAGCTGCCTCAAGGAGGGACTAACAGATACACCCAACTGGATGGAGTAATCTATTTAATCTGGGCAGTGTAATGAGCCTAACACTCATCAAAACTTGGCTCAAAGACCTAATCTCATTAGAATTGGCTCAAGGAGGGAATAATGTACACACTCAATTGGGTGGAGTAATCTCTATAACCCTTCAGGAAAATAGATGGGGAAAGGGATAAAGAGAGAGGGGCCAAAAGAAGGAAGGGCAGAGTGGGGGAGGGGACAGACAGAAGCAAATCCCTTTTGAAGAGTGATGGGATGAAAGAAGATGGATAATAGAATAAATATCATGGGGAAGGGGAATAGGATGAAAGGGAAACAGTTAACCAATAGTAATCATGAAAAAGAGAAAAGGGGGGAAAATTGTACAAAAAATATTTATAGCAACTCTTGGTGGAGGCTAAGAATTGAGAATCAAGGGAATATCCATCTATTGAGGAATGATGGAAAAAGCTGTGTTATATGATTGTAGTGGAATGGACTTGTGCTACAGGAAATGACAAACAGGATGATCCCCAAAAGACCTTGAAAGACTAAGGAACATGGATGTATAGTGAAGTGAGCAGAGCTGAGAGGACATTGTGTGTAGTGATAGCAGTATTGTTCAATGAGTAATTGTGAATGACTTAACTACTCTCAGCCTTACAATGATCCAAGACAATCCAAGGAACTAATGAGAGCTTAACTATTCACCCCTATAGAAAGAACTGATAAAAAGAACACTTGTGGATTGTACATATATAACCTGATTGCAATCTTGTGAGGGGGGAGGAAAGGGAGGGAGGGAGGGGAGAAAAATTTGGAACTCTAAATCTTATGAAAAAAAATGTTGAAAACTTCCCCTTACGTGTAAATGGAAAATAAAAATCCATGTTTGTTGAGAACAGAATCATCTACCAAGGGAAGGGTCATTCTGTGATAATTCCCCCAAAAGGTTGTCTCTGTGAATCCCCAACCAATGAGATGAGATGCAAATATTTTACAGAATTTTAAAGTATACAAGGCACTTCCCTCAAAGCCCCCCTGTAAAGCAAGGTACTGCAAATATTATCATCCCACTTAAAAGATGAAACTGAGACTTGGAAGTGAGGTTGACTTACCCAAGGTCACGCCACTATAATGGGCAGAGTCAATACTAGAGAAAACAGGTCTCGTTTCGACTCCCAGTCTGAGTATAGAAGTCCCGCATAGAATGATGGAATGATTGTTGGGAAAAAATATTTTTCCAGACTTTAAATCAAAGAAAGGAACCCACTTGTAAACTGTTAAAGTCATTGAAAACAATGCCAGGAAGATGATGACCCATATCCTTGGAGATTTAGGATCTCCCTTGAGGGAAAGGCAGTACACCTTTGAGTGGACAGCCAATTTCTCTCTCTCTCTCCTCTTCAGTGAGGGATTATAGCATCTACCTCATCAACACAGCTGAGCTACATGTAGCAGCAAGGAAGGTTTTCACACAGTCAGGTGTGGCAGAACCATTCCAGGCTCAGCTCGAAGGAATGACATGTATCTACCTGCTTGAAGAGAAATCTTGAAATGTTAAGAGTCCTTTTGGCCAACTCTAGTGCTCCAAGATTGCTTGTTTTCCTTTAAGAAGCCTAGAGAGTTAGAACTGTAGTACTAAATCTAATCAGAAATGCCCCATTACTGAATCCCGTGGAGCCCATGGAAAATAACTGGAAGCAGTCAGGCAGGTAGGTGGAAGGAGATCAAAAGCATAAGAACATTTTGATACCTGATTGGAATCATAACTCTGCTCTGCTCCCAGAAGCAGCGAGCTCCTTTGAAAAAATTGGCCTGGTCCCAACTCAGTTCCTTTGGCTTCCTGTGTTTATGGGGAACAGGATACAACCAAAACAAGGTTCAATTTTCAGTAGTCAGAGTCCTAACTACAAATGCTGGTGTCTGGTTCAAATCCAATGAAGAGGAGGCACCCTCTCACCTCTACTTTCCTTTCAATTCCCTTTGGGCAGAAGGAGTGGGAGAGGGAGTGGTTGATCCCTTCACTCTCATGTACCCCCCTACCCCTGTAGCCCCCACTTCTCCCAACCCTTCCAGACATTCCACCCCCTGGAAGAGACAGATTGGGCAGGAGCCAATCAATAAGGGGACAGCAGTCTTTAAACAGTATCAGGGAAGAAGTACCCCCCCAAAATATCAGCTTCTATACAAGATGTCCAGGTGCCTGCCTTAGTAACAGCTCGAAACAGCACTAGTATACTTTTCTTCATGAATTTCAAGGTTCCAGTGCAGAAGTTTCTAGGAAAAAGGATTGTTTACTATGTATCATTAGCATCACTTCTTTTTTATCATAAAAGTATTTATTACTTTCCAGTTACATAAAGATAGTATTTAACACTTGTTTCTATAAAACTTTGAGTTCCCAAATTTTTCTCCCTCCCTTCTCTCCCCCCCCTCCCCAGACAGAAAGCAATTGATATAGGTTATATATGTACAATCACATTAAAAACCCTATTTCTGCATTAGTCGTGTTGTGAAAGAAGAATTAAAAACACAAGGAAAAACCTCAGAAAAGAAGAAAAAAACGACAACCAAAAAGTAGGAACTGTATGGTTAAATCTGCATTCAGAACCCACAGTTCGTTTTTCTGGATGTTGGTGAACATTTTCCATCATGAGTTCTTGAATTGGCTTAGACCATTTGCACTATTTGCATTACTTTCTTAGTGAGTTTAGAGTGAAGAGTCCAGTGTTCAGCTAAGAACTAAGAAAAGATTAGAGGTGATAGGGAAAAAGTAGATGAAAAAAATGAAAAACTGTGGGCAAGTAAAAAACTTCTGTTTAACAAGAGCTGTGAAGTCATAATATTTTATATTTATATAATGCTTAAAGGTATTGCAAAATGATGTAAATTACCTCATTGATCTGGTCTTGGTGCACATTGTGCTAAGGCTGGGGTACTATGGAGGGTAAATGGAGCAAAACCACTGGTCACAGAACATCAAAACTGGAACGAACTTTAGTTATCATCTAGTCTGACTCCCTCATTTTGCAGATGAAGAAACTGAGACCCTGAGAGGATAAAATGACATTCTCAAAGTCACTCAGGTCACATTTATTAGTGCTGAGGTTTGAGCCTAAGTCTTCTGACTCTTAAATCACAGTTTTCCTCTATGTGGATCTGTGTACTCAGCCATCTCCTGAGCCGAGAATCTTCTAGAAAATTTGTTATCCTTTATAATTTTTCATACTCCAAAGGCTTAGCTGAGCACGGAGCTGCAAATCTCTCTTTTCTCCAGTGCCATCCTTCACACAGCTCCTAAACTGCTATTCCTAATGCTCCGGTCTAAATGTGTCACACTCCTGCTGAAGAGGATACACCCAGTTCAATAACCACATTATTCAACTGAAGAAACTGAGGCCCAGAGAAACCAACTGAGTTGTCCCATGTGCTGCCTCTGGGATAAATCATAGACTCCTCTATCCCTCCGCAATCTAGCTCCAGGTTATCTTTCATCCTCCATTACTCTCATTGGTGCCCTCTAAATTCCTCCCAAGTAGTCTGGTTGTTCCTTGTATAATTCCTTCTCCTACCCAAATGTGTAGAGTGTGTTCCAGGCCTAGAATGACCTCCCTTCTCACCTCTTCCTTTTAGAATCCTTCACACACACACACACACACCACTGTCCTTTCCTAGTTGTTAGGGCTCTGCCTCACTCATTATTTTGTATAAAGTCTTTGTATACTTACCTGTTTCCATGTTGTATCCCAGCCCCTCTCCTTTATAGAATGTAAACTCCTTGGGGAGAGGAGCTGTTAGTTTTTACATTGGTCCCTCTCATACCTACTCCAGTGACTTGTGTAGTGCTGTTGCTCAGTTGTTTTATCAGACACTTTTGTGGACCCCCATTTGGGATTTTCTTGGCAGAGATACTGGAGTGGTTTTACCTTTTCTTCTCTGGCTCATTTTACAGATTTGGAAACTGAGGCAGAGTTAAGTGACTTGCCCAGGGTCACACAGCTAGTACAGTATCCGAGGCGAGATTTGAACTCATCTTCCTGAGTCCAGGCCCATCACACTGTGCACTGAGTCACCTAGCTTCCCCATTGCACATAGTAGGCACTTATTTTAATGTTTGACAAGTTGAATTGAAATTCTGGGGAAGGTGACAGCACCGCTGGGCTTTGCCCTGGTCAGTCTCACCTGTAGCATTGTGTTCAACTGAGAATTATATGGAGCATACTGATGAGCTGGGGAGTATCCAGAGGAAGGCCACCAGAGTGGGAGGGCCTTGCATTCATGCTCTACAACAACTATTTGAGGGAATTGGGGGACATTTATAAAAAAGAGGGAAAAAGATTATAAGGCAGAGAGTATAGGACTCCGATATGGGGGATGGGCAGAGGTGCTAGTTTTTTTCAAGTATTTGAAGAACTGTAATGTCAGTTCATCTGGCTTGTTCCTCTTGGCCCCAAAAGGACAGAACTAGCAACAAAGGGGTGGGAGTTACAGAAAGGCAGATTTTTGATTCCACAGAGAGAAAAATGTCCTAAGAATGACAGCTGTCCCAAAGTGAAATGGACGGCGTCAGTAGGGAGAGAGTTCCTCTTTACCACAAATCTTCAAGCAAAGGCTATCACTCATCTGAGGGTTAAGAGGGGTGCATATTACGAAGGGAATTCTTGTTCCGGTGCAGCTTGGACCCAATGTCCTCTGATCTTCCTTCCAGCTCCAAGAGTGTGGTTGGTTCTATTTTTCCCTGCAGACCAAGCCCTCCATCCAAAAAAGCACATTCCCTTCCTGGGATATTTGCAAAAATTTCTCCACCATCCACTGGCCCTCTGAGCAGCTTTCTAAGGAGGCAGATATTTGATTTTGTGTCCACAAGCATGAAAAAGAGTCTTACAGCAGAACTGGAAAGAGATAAAGGACAGCCCTGCATTTGTGATTCAAGGCGTACTCCAGCACCGAGCAGGCTAATGCTTTAGTACAGGCATACCTAAAGCCATCAGGAGAATATCAAGAGACTTGTAAACCTCAAAATTCTACATTGGGCTAGAAGGGAGTGTGTTTTAGAGCTAGATGGGAATTTGTCTCTCTCAGTAGTTCAAATAACATTCAGAAATTCAATTAATGTTGGGCTCTTTAAGCAGAATCTGTAATTACATTACTTCCTTTTCAATACCCCAAATTGTACACTTTGGTAATAAAGCAGACTTACTCAAGAGACAGTCTGGAGCCATTAGGGAAAAGCTAGCTTTACTGGATAAAACTTCATCTTTGAAAAGTAATACTTAGCACTTGAATGGTGTATTTCATTCAAAAATCTGAAAGAATTTTTTTAAAGAGCATTCAATGACCAGACATATTACGTCTCATAACAGGAAAGTATGCCTGCCATACTTTTGCTCTAAAAGCCCTAGCTAATTCCAAGTTTCAGTGTGAGATGTTTTTTCATGATCACTTGTGTGAACTTGGCTGAAGCCCCTATCAGTACAACACCAGTGCAACAGTCCAACTCATGGACCATTCAAGATCCACAAATAAAATAGTAAAGTATTTCATTAAGACAGAATAGCACAGTAACTCACACAGAAAAACACCTAGGTAAGATATACTTCTTCTTCTTTTTTTTTTTTTTGGCGGGGCAATTGGGGTTAAGTGACTTGCCCAGGGTCACACAGCTAGTAAGTATCAAGTGTCTGAGGCCGGATTTGAACTCAGGTCCTCCTGAATCCAGGGCCGGTGCTCTATCCACTGTGCCACCTAGCTGTGCCGGTAAGATATAATTCTAAAATCTCCTTTTCAGGGGCAGCTAGGTGGCTCAGTGGATAAAGCACCGGCCCTGGATTCAGAAGGACCTGAGTTCAAATCCGCCTCAGACACTTGATACTTACTAGCTGTGTGACCCTGGGAAAGTCACATAATCCTCATTGCCCTGCAAAAAATAAAATAAAATAAAATAAAAAATAAAATCCCCTTTCCCCATTCATAAGTGGATATAATCTCTTATACTTCTCTAGTTGATCATGGGAAAAATGACTAGCTCCTAGAATAAATTCCCGGACAAGTGGCCAATTTCAATAATGATGTGGAGATGTTCTGCTGGATTCATCTCAGATCTGCCTCTGGGATTTATTCAATACGCAAAGTATTGATTATCTTCCAAAGATTGTACTGGTCACTGGGTATACAAATCCAAAAACCAAAATAAGCCCTACCCTACAAGAGCTTACATCACAACATGCATACTTGCGACTGCTTAATTAATAAGCAAAATAGATGCTAAATCCTTTCAGAGGAGAAGTGGAGAGCACCATGGGGGATGAGGGAATAGGGAAAGGCATCTTGTATAAGGTGGCACTTGAGCCAAGCCTTCAAGGGAGCAAGGGATCCTAAGAATGAGGGTTGAGGAGGGAGTGCATTCCAGACATAGGGACAGCCCATGCAAAGGCCAGAGAGACCAGTCTATGGAATACCATGTTTAAGGAGCCACTTGGAACACAGAACGCTTGAAAGGAAAGTAATGTGGAATCATTCTGGAAAAGTAGACTGGAGCCAGATTATAAAGGACCTTAGAGAATTTGTATTACATCCTAGGGGCAAGAGGAAACCAATGAATCTCCTTGAGTAGGGGAGAAACATGGTCACCTGCACCTTAGAAATATCTGTCTGGCAGTTTTTTGGAAGATACTTTGGTGAAGGGAGAGACTGGAGGCACAGAGATCAGTTAGGAGGCTATGACAATAGCCAAGGTAAGAAGCAATGAGAACCTGAATTAGGGTGGTGGCTATATAAGTGAAGAGATGGGTACAGATATGAGATGTCATGAGGTAGAATAGACAAGACTGGATAATTGGTTGTGGGAAAGTAAGAGAGAGGGAGAATTTAGGATGGATAGACATTACAAACCTGAGTATCTGGAAATATGGAGTGCCCTCAATACAAAGAGGCAAGTTGGAAAGAGAAGAGGGTTTGTTTTGTTTTGTTGTGTTGTGCTTGGGGAGTGAGGTGAGATGAGTTCTATTTTCAATGAGTTTAAGATTCCTATGGGATGTCCAATTCAAAATGTCTAGGAAGCAGTTGTTGATGCAAGGCTGTAGCTCAGGAGAGACACAAGGTCTAGATTTAGACATTTAGGAGTTATCAGGTTTTTTCTTTTTCTTTTGAAAAGTATACTATTGGAGGAGGAGCCAAGATGGCAGAGATAAGCCAGGAAGTTGTCTGAGCTCTCCTGAGTTTCCCTCAAAAATAACAGTAAATCAAGCCTCTGAATAGATTTTGAAGTGACAGAACCTACAAAAAGACAGAGATACAATCTTCCAACTTGAGATAATTTAGAAGACTTGAGGAAAAGTTGGTCTCACTTGGGCAAAAGGGGAGTAAAGTACAGCTCAGCACAGAGCAGCATGGAGGGGTTCTGGGCAAGTCAGCAGGAGGCTCTTGGCCACAGCACAGCAACAGAGGCCCCTTTGTCCTGGATCAGCAGGCCAGTTGTGAGACCCACCAGCACTGGCTGAGAGGGCAAACTGCCAGCTAGAGAACTACTCACAAGACGGATGCACCTTGGCCAAGCCATCCCAGTGCATAGAGCAGGTCTAGGGCTCTGAGGAATCCACAAGCCACAGAGGCCTCAGAGCAGAAAGCCAGTGACCCAGCCCCTATCCCCCAGCACAAGAAGTTGGCAACAGTGGCCCCTGTGCCCCAGGAGCAGACCTCAACTTCAAAGGTAAAAAAAAATCTAAGCCACAATATGAATAAGAAACAGAAAAGGGCCCTTACCATTGAGTGCTTCTGCGTCAATAGGAAAGACCAAAACACAAATTAAGATGAGGACGATACCCTCAAAATACCTACATGTGAAGCCTCAAAGTGGAAGATGAATTGGTCTCAAGACCAAAAAGCCTTCTTGGAAGAGCTCAAAAGGGATTTTAAAAATCAAACGAAAGAGGTAGAAGAAAAAATTGGAAGAGAAATGAAAGTTACACAAGAATATTATGAAAAAAGAATCAACAGCTTGGAAAAAGAAGCAGAAAAATTGACTGAAGAAAACAATTCCTTAAAAAATGCAGTGGGCTAAATGGGGAAAACAATTGGTCAAATGGAAAAGGAGGTACAAAAGTTTACTGAAGAAAATAATGCCTTTAAAATTCAAATTGGTGGAATTATGCCCAAAGGGCGATAAAGCTGTGCATACCCTTTGACCCAGCAATACCACTTTTGGGTCTTTTTCCCAAAGAAATCATGGAAAGGGGAAAGGGACCCACATGTACAAAAATATTTATAGCTGCTCTTTACGTGGTGGCAAGGAATTGGAAGTTGAGGGGGTGCCCATCAATTGCGGAATGGCTGGACAAGTTGTGGCATATGAATACAATGGAATACTATTGTGCTGTAAGAAATGATGAGCAGGAGGAGTTCAGAGAAACCCGGAGGGTCTTGCGTGAGCTGATGATGAGTGAGATGAGCAGAACCAGAAGAACATTGTACACAGTATCAACATTGAGTCTTGATCTACTGTGATGGACTATATTCTTCTCACCAATGCAATGGCACAGAAGAGTTCCAGGGAACTTGTGATGGAAGAGGATCTCCAAATCCAAGAAAAAAAAAAAAAAGAACTGCGGAGTATAGATGCTGAATGAACCATACTATTTCTTTTGGTTTTGATGCTGTTGTTTTTTTCTATTTTGAGGTTTTTCATCATTGCTCTGATTTTTTTCTCTATAACATGACTAATGCAGAAATATGTTTAATGTTATTATGTGTATATATAAAACCTATATCGGATTACCTGCTGTCTAGGGGAGGGGAGAAGGAGGGGAGGGAGGGAGAAAAATCTGAAATTGTTAAGCTTGTATAAACAAAAGTTGAGAACTATCTTTACATGTAATGGAAAAAAATAAAATACTTTATTAATTTAAAAAATAAAATAAATTCAAATTGGGCAGATGGAAGCTAATGACTCTATGAGACACCAGGAATCAGTCAAACAAAATCAAAAGAATGAAAAAATAGAAGAAAATGTGAAATACCTCATCAAAAAAGACAACTGACCTCAAAAATAGAACCAGGAGAGACAATTTGGGAATTATTGGACTACCTGAAAACCATGATCAGAAAAAGAGTCTAGACACCATATTCCAGGAAATTATCAAGGAGAACTTCCCTGATGTTGTAGAATCAGAGGATAAAATAGTCATTGAAAGAATCCACCAATCACCTCCTAAAATAAACCGCAAAAGGAAAAGTCCAAGAAATATTGTATCCAAATTCCAAAATTATCAGGTGAAGGAGAAAATACTTCAAGCAGCCAGAAAGAGACAATTTAAATATCATGGAGCCACAGTAAGGATTGCATAGGACCTGGCAGCTTCAACATTAAAGGATTGAAAGGCTTGGAATATGATATTCTGGAAGACAAAGGAGCCTGGATTACAACCAAGAATCAACTACCCAGCAAAACTGTGTATTCTCTTTCAGGGGAAAAGATGGACATTCAATGAAATAGGGGACTTCCAAGGTTTCCTAAAGAAAAGACCAGAACTGAACAGAAAATTTTATCTTCAAATACAAGACTCAAGAGAAATATAAAAAAGGAAACAGGAGGAAAAAAGTTATTCAATAAGGTTAAACTGTTTACATTCCTTTGAGGGAAGATAATACTTTTAACTCTTGAGATTTGTATCTCTATTAGTGTATGATTACTAAATAGACTTTGATATGCTAATATAAAGAAACTTAAGGGGCATAAATAAAAGGAGAATAAAGTGGAGGAGAGGAAAGGGGAGGTGGAATGGAGTTAAATAGATCATATGAAGAGGCACAAAAATCTATTACAATAGAGGAAAAGAAGGGAGGGGTGAGCATTGTTTCAACCTTAATCTCATCAGATTTGGTTTAAAGAGGGAAGTAAAAGGGTAAGGGGAAATGGTGGTACTGACAGAAAAAGGGGCAGAAGCAGGGGAGGAAAGGGGAAAGAAAGGGAAAGGGACTGATAAAAGGAAGGGTATATTGGGGGGAAGCAAGGGTCAGAACCAAACACTGGTGAGGAGGAATAGGGTGAAAGAAGAAAAAAAAGTACAAAGGGGGAAAATAGGATGGAGGAAAATAGACAGTAATCATAACTGTAAATGTAAATGAGATGAATTCTCCCATAAAACAGAAGTGAATAACAGAGTGGATTAAAATCAGAATCCTACAATATGGTGTTTACAAGAAACACATTTGAAGCAGAGAGGTATACACAGAGTAAAAGTAAAAGGCTGGAGCAGAATATATAATGCTTCTGCTGAAATGGGGGATAGCAATCCTTATCTCAGACAAAGCAAAAGCAAAAATGGATCTAATTACAAGAGATAAGGAAGGAAAGTCTTGCTAAAAGGTACCATAAATAATGAAATAATATCAATACTAAACATATATGCACCAAGAGGTATAGCATCCAAATTCTTAGAAGTTAAATGTGTTATAAGAGGAAATATACAGCAAAACTATACTTAGTGGGTGATCAGAACCTTCCCCTCTCAGAACTAGATAAATCTAACCACAAAATAAATAAGAGAGGGGCATCTGGGTGGTAGTATGAATAAAACACTGACCCTGGATTTGGGAGGACCTGAGTTCAAATCTGGCCTCAGACATTTGACACCTATTAGCTGTGTGACCTTGGGCAAGTCATTTAACCCTCATTGCCCTGCCAAAAATAGATAGATAGATAGATAAGAGAGAAGTTAAAGAGGTGAATAGAATTTTAGAAAAGTTAGATATGATATACATATGGAGAAAATTGAATGGAGATAGAAAGGAATATACATTTTTCTCAGCAGTTCATGGCACATACTCAAAAACTAACCATGTATTAGGACACAAAAACCTCACAGTCAAATGTAGAAAGACAGAAATAGAATGTAGAAAGACAGAATAAAATGTAGAAAGACAGAAATAGAAATGCATCCTTCTCAGATCATGATGCAATAAAAATTACATGTAATAAAGAGCCATGGAAAGATAGACTGAAAATTAATTGGAAACTTAATAATCTCATGCTAAAGAATAAGTGGGTCAAACAACAAATCAAAGAAACAATCAATAACTTCATCCAAGAGAATGACAATAATGATACAACATACCAAAACCCATGGGATGCAGCCAAAGCAGTTCTTAGGGGAAATCTTATGTCTCTAAATGCTTACATGAATAAAATAGAGAAAGAGTAGTTGCATACACAACTAAAAAAGCTAGAAAAAGAACAAATTTTAATCCCCAATTAAATACTAAAAAGGAGAGATTAATAAAATTGAAAGTAAGAAAACTATAGAATTAATCAATAAAACTAATAGCTGGTTTCATGGGAGTTATCTGCCTAGAGATGATAGTTGAATCCAAGGGAGCTGATAAGATTACCTAGAGACTGAGTGCAGAGAGGGAAGAAAAGAGCCCAATACAGAGTGTTCTGTGACCCTCTATAATTAGAGGTTGAGATTTGGGAGAATGATCCAGCAAAGGAGACTGGGGACCAGTCAAACAGGTAGGAGGAAAACAAAGAGAGGTGAATGAAAATCCAAGGAGCAGAGGGCACCCCAAAGAGGAGAGGAGAGTCAGCAACATCAAATACTACAGGGACCTGAAGAAGGATGAGGACTAAGAAAGGGCCATCTTCCCCGTGGAGTCAATCTCTCAAGTTCCTGTCTTCTGTAATTTCTGGAACCTGAAAGCATCCATCATAGGATGTGATGCTAGAAAATGGCATTTCAGAAATATCTCCAAGGATAGCCCTGGCATACCTCACCCCTCAGTTACCTCTCTATACAGCTGTCCTTCAATTTACTCCCCTCTACATACTCTGGAAATCTTTGCCTCCTGATTGCAATTCCAGTTAAGTAGATAGTCCAAATACTATCTCCATCTAACATATGAAGATAGCCTACACATGGAAATATTACCTATGGTGATCCATTAATTATGTCAGAAAAGGAGTAGACAGATTAGTTTCTGGCCACTAGGTGGCACAGTAGATAGAGTGTTGGGCTTGGAGTCAGGAAGACCAGAGTTCAAATCCAGCCTCAGATGCTTCCTAGCTGAATAACTCTGAGCAAGTCTCTTAACCTTCTTTTCCCTCAGTTTCCTCAACAGGGTTGTTTGAGGATCAAATGAGATAATATTTGTAAAGTGTTTTGCAAACCCCAAAGTGCTATCTAAATGATCGCTATTATTCTTCATTAATTTTACATTCTATAGCTCTTGTTAAAGGAAAGACAGGGTGGTAAAAAATTGGTTAAGCTGGTTGATTTTTTAGAATGTATTTGCAAGGCTACATTAAGCATTTAAAAATGAAGCACTAAGAATAACCATAGCCCAAAAAAGCCATTGATAATCATGGGTCAGGGGGCAGCCAGGTGGTTCAGTAGATAGAGCACCAGCCCTGGATTCACGAGGACCTGAGTTCAAATCCAGCCTCAGACACTTGACACTAGCTGTGTGACCCTGGGCAAGTCACTTAACCCTCATTGCCCCACCCCACCCCACCCCAAAAAAGGAGAAAGATAATCATGGGTCAAGCCTTGGGAAGAAATCATAGAGCTGGATGAGACCTTGGAAGTCAAGTCTAACCCCATCATTATACAGCTGAATGATGCAGGGGCACTTAGGGGGCACAGTAGAAAGAGCACCAGGCCTAGAGTCAGGAACACTTGAGTTCAAATCTAGCCTCAGACATTTACTAGCTGTGTGACCCTGGGCAAATAACTTAACCTTGTTTGCCTCAGTTTCCTCATCTGTAAAATGATCTGGAGAAGGAAATAAACAAACCACTCCAGTATCTTTGACAAGGAAACCCTAAATGGGATCACAAAGAGTTGGACACAACTGAAAAATGATTCAACAACAACAATATCTGAGACTGTGAGATTTAATTGACTTGCTCAGGGTCACACAGTAGTTAGTAAGTATCTGAGGCAGGATTTAAATCCATATCTTCCCGAATCCTCTCTGTTGTAATGTCCTAACTATATGTACAATATTTCATCCATTTTTAGAAAAATACATAGTGTCATGTGAATTATTTTGGAAAATAAATAATTTTGTTATGGTTTCATTCTGTGACAATAGTGACTATATTATATAATTCCATTAAGACCAGACTGACTCAGAACCCCTGACCTTGAGCAGATGAAACTAGATTGAGCTGATAACCTTACCTCTAGTTAATTCTCTGACAATTAAGTAAATTTCATGCTGTACACATATTTCCACTGCTCTCCTTTGTAGTGTTTTTAAGAACAGATATTATTCCAAGGAAATGTGCAAAAGCTGGAGCCCCTGAAAAGCACACTTCAACCACTGTTAGAGATATTGTAGTAGTTGTTGGAATGAGGAAGTCAAGCATTTCAAACATGATTCAAACCTACAATAAAACAAGATCCATCTCAAAAAAGAAAGCAAGTTTGAAAATGAAAAATAGCACCAAGAACTGACAAATAGTTGTCATAGAAGCCTAATTAATCCTCAGAAAACAAAGACTTTCAGAAGAATCTGGCAACTGAAAAGCTCATTGACTGCTCTATGGTATAGCATAGACTTCTTGAAGTGGGAAGAACAATGAGAACAGCTTTTAACTGTTGCTATGTAGAAAATTGCTTATTATGGGCAAGACAATGGAAAGACTAGAGTGTGGAGATTGGGAAAAAGTAATTTTTACTGATGAAATTAATATTTACATTCAAGACTCTACTAAAACTCTTGTTTAGAAGAAATTCAGGTGAGCCTATAACATTAGGGCATTAAAATTTTTTTCCACTGGGCCTGAAAGTTTTGTCCCAATTGATGGAATGATGAACTCTGAAGAATGCATTGATTTACTGAGAAGCATAATTGTTAAATAATTACAGACATTCCCAATTAGAAATAGAATACTGGAACACAAGCTTGCACCATGACACATGTCATGAAAGGTTAAGAAATATATCCAAGAGATAGAGATAAACATGCGGCAATGTCCTGGGAACTCCTTTAATTGAAACCCCATTGATAACCTATGGACTATAATTAAGGCTAGATTTTGGGGATAGAGAAGTGATACTAAACTATCTTTAAATAATTAAAGAATTGTTGAGGAGACAAAGAGAGGGGCAAGGAGGGAAAGGGAAGGGAAGAGGTGGGGAGGGAGGGATGGAGGAGAGAGAGAAAGAGGAAGAGAGGGAGGGAAAGATATAGCGAGGGAAGGAGGAAAAGAGGTAAGGAAGGAGCAACTGGAGAGGAGGAGAGAGAGAGAGAGAGAGAGAGAGAGGAGAGAGAGAGAGAGAGAGAGAGAGAGAGAGAGAGAGAGAGAGAGAGAGAGATTGATTTTGCTTGGATATTTTGGCCAGAAAGTCTGCGACTCAGCAGAAAGCTGAGGGGCCAGCTCATTCCCCGGAGAGCATGTGTAAGCTTTACATAGTTTGCATTTTTTTATTACTGTTGTAGGCTTAGTTCATTTTGTTGGCTCTTTGCCTGGCCTTTACTCCTCTTTCCCTAACCTTCTCTTTCCCCAAAGCACAGAAGTGCTCTGGAAAAAAAAGAAGAAAAAGGAAAAAAGTTATCAGCCCATGTTTTATAAACGGAAAAAAATGTGAAGAAAGAAAGCTTAGGTCGTTGGACTATTTTTAAAGTGCAAAAAGCCATAGGGCAATGGGCCACATGACTGTCATATGTATGGGAGCCTGGCCTTCCTGTTAGTAGCGGCTCTGCAAATGTCTGAAAGAAAGACTTGTTTCTAATATATCCCAGGGGCTCCAGAGAGCAAACTCTTCTCATTAGCATCAACATGTTGGTTTGATGTTGGGCTTTTTTTTTAAGCCACCTTATTACTAACAGTAGTAAGAAGTGAAGTGCATCTAGAAAACTGCTTCATAGCTACACTGCAAAAAGCATTTTAAAAGCCTCCATTAGCAATTTTCTTTAAATTTCCTACTTCTCACTGATTGGCTGGTCTTGAGACTAACTGGATTCTTCTCAAAAGTGTCTTCTCTCTAGCACTGAGACAATGTGGAATAGTGGGTAAATTATTGGACTTAGAGGAAGAAAGACCTGGATTCAAATTCAACCACTGATACTTCTTAGCTATGTGATAATGAACAAGTCATTTAATCTCTGACACTCAGCTTCTTCACTGCAAAAGGTGATTATACCTATTGAACCTACCTCACAACACCGTTGTGAAGATTAAATGAGACAGTATAAATGTAAGGGGGTCCTGCTTTATGAACTCTGAGATGCTAAATATAAACCAACATCACATACAAGCATACACCTCATATGTCAAAATAATTTCAAATGGACACATGATTTAGACATACAGAGTGACATCATAAACAAATTACAGGAGCAAGGAAAAAATTACCTCAGATCTATGGCTAGAGGAAGAGATAAATGACCAAACAAGAGTTAGGGAAGATCAAAGGAAGCAAAATGGACCATTTTGATTATGTAAAATTTAAAAGTTTCTGCAAAATCAAAGCCAATGCAGCCAAAATTAGAAAAGAATCAGGTAAATGGGGGGGGGATTTCTTACAAGTTTTTCTGATAAAAGTTGCATTTCTGGGGCACCTAGGTGGTGCAGTGGATAGAGCACCAACCCTGGAGTCAGGAGGACCTGAGTTCAAATCCGGCCTCAGACACTTAACACTTACTAGCTATGTGACCCTGGACAAGTCACTTAACCCCAATTGCCTCCAAAAACAAGACTTTAAAAAGTTGCATTTCTAAGATATATAGAGAACAGATTTAAATTTATAAGAATAACAACTATTCTTCAATTGCTAAATGGTCAAAGAATATGAACAGAACATTTCTGGGGAAAAATACAAGCTATCAATAACCATAAAAATTATCTAAGTCACTAATTATTAAAAATGCTAATTGAAACAATGCTAAGGTTCTATATCATACCTATCTGATTGGCAAAGTGTCCTCAAAAAGCTGGGGGGCTGTGGAAAAATAAGCATTTTTTTTTGTGAGGCAATTGGGGTTAAGTGACTTGCCCAGGGTCACACAGCTAGTAAGTATTAAGTGTCTGAGGCCGGATTTGAACTCAGGTACTCCTGACTCCAGGGCTGGTGCTCTATCTACTGCACCACCTAGCTGCCCCAAAATAAGCATGTTTATAATATACTGTTGGTAGAAATGTGAATGGTCCAGTCATTCTGGAAAGCAATTTGGAACTATATACCCCCAAATTATTAAACTATTCATAATACCCTTCAATCCAGTGATACCAACATTAGAGCTGTATTCCAATGAGATCAAAGAGGAAAAGTACCAATTTGTATAAAATACTCAAATAAGGGGCAGCTAAGTGGCGTAGTGGATATTGCACCTGCCCTGGATTCAGGAGGACCTGAATTCAAATGCGGCCTCAGACACTTAACACTTATTAGCTGTGTGACCCTGGGCAAGTCACTTAACCCCCATTGCCTCATCAAAAAAAAATACTCAAATAAGATCTTTTTGTAAGATCAAAAATTGAACATTGAAGGGGTGACTACCAAAGGGGGAATATTAGTTATAGTATATGAATGTGATAGAATGTGCTATAAGAAACAATGGTATGGTTTCTGAGAAACCTGGAAACACTTGTCTGAACTGATACAGAATAAAGTGAGTGGGACCAGTGGAACAGTTTGTATAATAATAACATTTTGTAAAGATAAACAACTTTGAAAGACTTTAGAATTCTGATCAAGGCAATGTTGAAACATGCTACCCACCCCCTGGTAGAAAGGTGTTAGACTCAGAATGCAGACTGAGACATATTTTGGAGATATAACCAATGGGGAAATTTGTTTTGCTTTACTATACACACTTGCAACAGAGTTTGTTTGCTTTTTTTTTTTCTTTCATTCTCAATCAGGTTGGAGAGGTAGAGGGGAAGAAGAGAAGGTGAATTTTCAATTATTAAAAAAATAAAAATTCAATCAAAATTTTTTAAAAAACTTTAAAGTGCTATAGAAATATCACTTGAGCAATAGTATGGATTGGGAACTGGGAAGACCTAGGTTCAGTTTCCACCTCTGATACATATAGGCTGAGTTACACTAAGCAAGTCACTTAACCTCTCAGTGCTCAAGCAACTTCCTAAGACTAGAATTTCAGAGAAGGTGCTGACCTGTATTGATGGAGGAAGTTTCCTCATCTGGGAACTCTTCATACCAGTTAAATCACAGATCCAGTTGCTTTTACTGCATCTCTATAAAGGTCAGTTATTGCTAATACTGAGGATTTGAGAGCCCGTGGTTTTACAAGTTGACTAACCTCTCTAGCCTTTGGTTTACCGCACTGTGGTAGTTTGAGTATGTTGGGAAACTTCCATTGCCAGTATGCCACAGAGCAAAACTGTTTGGGGTACCCAGCTGGGACTTAAAGCTTGAAATGCTGGGGAAAATCAAGAGTAGTTAACACCAAGCAAGTGAGTGCTCTACAAATCCCCAAGGCATGCAGGTATGCTCAGCTCATGCCAGAGGCATTGCAGTCTGGAAAGGGACCCTCCCCTCTCTGATGAGTTTGCCTAGCAGCATCAGCATCTCTCAGAGAAAAGCCAAGTTCACCTTCTCACTTCTTTACAAACTCTTCTGGACATGAGAGCCAAAAAAAAAAAAAAAAGAAAAGAAAAGAAAAAAGTACCCCGCCTGTACTTGGACTCAACCTGGAAACAGATTCTTGGAACTAAAATATGGAAAACTGTGTGCCTTGCCCAAAGAAAAATGTGCTGAAGCAGATATTGCCCAGGTTGGTGGTCTGTTCCCACTGTGAGCTCAATGGCAATTTATTTAGAAAATGATGTTACTGCACTGTGCACTAGGGTTTTCAAAAGGCATTCGGAGTGTGCAGCTGATGGGAGGCAACACAGCCAAGAGTCAAACCCCACTCCTGCCACTCACTCTCAGGAAGATATTGCTCTTTCAAGGGTCCTACCTTGACTCTGAAACTCATCCTCCCGCCCCATTTACCCAGGAAATAACTGGTTGAACCTCTTTTCTCTTTCCTAGCCTTTCTGAGTGCCAAGACACATCAAAGGGAATAGATGAGACTGAGATAACTACAGCAATCTTTAATAGCTCCCAAAGAGTGGTTATAGTATATTTAGATAAAAGACCCTAATTATCCATTTGCCCAATGAAACATGTTTCAAAAGGCCCACAAAGGCCTCTTTACCAAATGTGCAGTGTGCAATTATGAACAATCTATTGAGCAATCAATATTTGTTTTAAACCGTTACTTAAACTTGTATAGGTTTCTTTGGGAGAGGGCAATAAGCTGTCGGAGGAAAGGACCCTGGATTTAGGGTCAGTCGACCAGGTTTGAACATTGGTTAATTCTGCTAACATGCCACACCCATGTGACCTTGGGAAAGTCACTTAACTTACCTGAGTTTCATTTGCCTCACCTGTCAAATGAAGGGGTTGGCTTAGCTGGTCTTCAAGGCTCCTTCTAACTATGAGATATTTGTTATAGATCATTAAAAATGGGAAAATACATAAAGGAGCTGCAATGTGCTGATTTTTCAGCTCAATAGTTCCTGAAAAATGGTCATGGCTAGTGAGGCATGAAGAGATACAGTATCCAGAAAAATGGATCTTGTTTTTAAAAAATGAGTGAAATGGTGTGAACATAAAAACCCCTCTTATTCATTCATTAACTCTCTTGATCATTAAGCTGGAAATTATATAATATGGCATTAGATCTGGAATCAGGAAATCCTGGTTTCAAATCTTACCTCATATGTTTATTACCTGTGTGAGCCTGGGCAAATCATTTACCCGCTCTATGACTGAGATTTCACTTCTGGAGAACAAGGGAGTTTGACTGAGTATCCTTTGGGGTCCCTTCCTTCTCTAAATCTATGATTCTCTGATCTCTCTATGTGTGAAATGTCCTTTGAGAGGGCTCAAAGTGACCTGGGTTCTAGTCTTTGTTCCATTGATAATTACATTGATAATTATTTTTATACAAATGGGTCCTTTTCCTCTTTGGAGCATAGATTGAATGGATATGAAATGTTTCTATCTAATTCTTATGAAAGTAAAATTAACATATAAACACAAAAAGTACTACATTAAAGTGTGCCTACATCGAATAAATAATTGTGCTAAATTCTGAGGCCATAGAGATGACAGTGAAAATCTCTGCCCTGTAGAAATCTCTATTCTGTAGAGGGATGGGAAAGACTAGTTTCAGAGACATTACCTTTCTGCATTGGTAAAGGAAGTTCCTTATCCAGAACTGCCTATAACAAAATCACAAGTTCACTTTGGAGTCCTCAATAATTTTTAAGAGTACAAGTGGGTATTACAACAACAACAACAAAAGTTTACTGCTATAGAAAATGCGGAAGTATTGAAGAATTCTGAGCCAGAGTCAGATGTGAGCCTTAGGGAAGTTATTATGTCAATTTTGTGGAGAATGGATTTGATTCAGGGACTCTGAGGGTCTCCTTCTCTGGTGAGGCCTTCCTGGGACTGGATCTGTGTCAGAGTGACTGTGGGGTTGGGCTCCACTCCTGTCTCAGCCCATCAGCTCCCTCCTTCCAACCTTCCAAGACATTTTTGGTTAGAAGATGATTTAAGCAATTCTTCTGTGGGTTTTGCTGCTCCAGGCATTGTCCTATGGCATTATTTCAATGTTTTTTGGAGTGATTGTGTCATGAGTCCGAGAGCTCACTGCCTTTCCTCCGCCATCTTGGCTCTGCCCTGGAAGTCCTGAAGCTGGCTTTCTTTGGAATTTTGGAGAATGGATTTGAAAAAAGAAACAGTGAAGGTAGAGAAACCAATCAGTAAGTTATAGTCACACCAAGTGGATTAGAGGGCCTGAACCAGTAGGTTAACAGCTTTTCAAATAGGCAGAAGATGATAGATCCAAAGACTGCTGGGCAGGTAGAACTGGCAGAAGTTGGTGGAGGATTAGAGATGGGATTGGCAGAGGAAAGTGTCAAGGATAACTTCAAGGTTATGAAACCAGGAACATGGTGATATCCTCAACAAGAATAGAGAAATATTAAACAGTAGTTGGCATAGAAGGGAAAAAGATGAGTTCCATTTTGGGCAGGTGGAATTTCAGTGCAAGCTAGACAATCCAATGGAGATGTCGAAGCAAGCTGTTGGGAGTGTGGGATTGAAGATGAGGAGAGAAATTAGAATTAGACACATTATTGGCAAAAAATAATGGCATTCATGGGAACAGATAAGATCACCAAAGGAGAGTATGCAAAGAGATGAGAAAAGGGAGAGACCAGGACTGAGCTTTGGACAACACTGATACTTAAGGGATGGGGAAATGGATGTTGATACAGCAATGAGACTTCAAAGGCATGATTCAGAGGTACAAGGAGAACTAGGAGAGAGCAGTGTTATAGAAGACAAAGAAGGAAAGGACATACAGGAGAAGGAGGAAGGAATAGTCAAAGCAGAGAGGTCGGGAACAATTCAGAAATGGTCATTCAGTCAAGATACCTAAGGCAAAATTAAGGAGGTCAATCCTAGTAGAGAAATCAGACCCTAAGGATGAAAAGTGAGAAAAAGGGTAGTAAGAAAAAAGAGGCATCTGATATAGCAGACTAGTTTGGCATTAAAAGGGAGAAGAGATATGGAATGATAATTTGAGGGGATGGTAAGGTTAAATAGGGCAGCTATCTGGCACAATGGATAGAGTCAGGAAGACCTTAATTCAAATCCAGCCTCAGACACTTAGCTGTGTGGCCCTGTTTAACCTTGTTTGCCTCAGTCTCCTCATCTGTAAAATGAGCTGGAGAAGGAAATGGCAAACCACTCCAAAATCTTTGCAAAGAGAACCCCAAATGAGGTCATGACGAGTCAGACATGACTGAAATGATTGAACAATATGTTTAAATAAGTCCCTTTAAAGGATGAGACAGACCTAAAGCAGAAGACAGGAGGAAAGAAAGTATCAGTTAGATAAGAAGAGATTAAAAATGAAAGATAAGGAATAATCAATAGAGCTTTCTCCATGAGGAACAGAACAGGATGGGATTGAGAGCTATAATAGGTAGAAGAAATAAACTATCCAAGTAACCCAAAGACTAGTAAGAAGTAGATCTCACCAAGAAGTCTTTTTCCCTTTCACTTCAATTTACAATTTCACTAGTAATGTGGGAAATGCTTCTTTCCCCCACAGTACTGCCAACATTTTTTTCCTTTAATTTTTTTTGTTTATTTATATATTTATGTATAAGGTCATGTGTTGGAGTTATTTTAATATGTACCTCTCTGATTATGAGATACTCTGAATAATTTTTCAGAGGGTTACTAACAATCCATTGGGTCAATCGATCAAGAAGCATTTATTAAATACTTATTTAGGTTGTGTAGTGGATGGAGAATTGGACTTAGAGTCAGCAAGACCTAAGTTCAAATCCTTCCTCAGACATTTACTAGCTGTATGAAGCTGGGCAAAATACTAAACCTCTTTCAGTCTCTGTGCCTTTTTTGTTCTTGTTTAGTCGATAATAGATATTATCATTCTCAGCCAGAGGATTTGCTTGTCAATTATCAAGGGAGCAAAAAAGAAAGCAAATTAAACTATATTTAGTAACTAAATTAGAAATGAGAGTTAATGAAAATGCTCTGATTATATCTGCCCTCACTTCATATTGAGAAACTATGATATTATTATTATCATTGACTTTTGCCTTATTAAGTAAATGTTTCTTGTTTAAGAACTAATGGCGATGGGGCAGCTAGGTGGCGCAGTGGATAGAGCACCGGCCCTGGAGTCAGGAGGACCTGAGTTCAAATCCAGCCTCAGACACTTAACACACACTTACTAGCTGTGTGACCCTGGGCAAGTCACTTAACCCCAATTGCCTCACTAAAAAAAAAAAACAAAAAAAAACAAAAACAAAAACAAAAAGAACTAATGGCGAAAAAAAGAACTAATGGTGGTGGCAGCTTGGTGGTGCAGTGGATAGAGCATTGGTCCTGGATTCAGGAGGACCTGAGTTCAAATCCGACCTCAGACACTTAACACTTACTAGCTGTGTGACCCTGGGCAAGTCACTTAACCCCAATTGCCTCACTAAAAAATTTTTTTAATAAATTAATAAATAAATAATGTGAGCTCTTTGAGTGTGGGAACCATATTTTTGTCTTCCTTTGTCTCCCAGTATTTAACCCTATGTTTTGCTAAGGTAAGCAACTGAAAATCTGAATAAAATGCAGTTATTTAAACTGTCCCAAGAAGTGAAAAAAAACTACCATTACAGACATATCCCACCTAATATTCTTTTTGTTGTTGTTGTTGTTGTTTTGTTTTGTTTTGTTTTGTTTTGTTTGGGGCAATGAGAGTTAAGTGACTTCCCCAGGGTTACACAGCTAGTAAGTGTCAAGTGTCTGAGGCTGGATTTGAACTCAGGTCCTCCTGAATCCAGGGCTGGTGCTTTATCCACTGCACCACCTAGCTGCCCCCCCCCACCTAATATTCTTAACTAGTTCTATGAAAACCCAACAATGTAAGATGAAACAATGATAGGAAAGGCAGTTGGTTCCTTAGGAATGTTATAAATGGACAATAAGCCAAATGAATGCATTTTAAGTTTTTGTGACTTTGCTCTGTGGTTAACTCATAATGTACGGCTGATGTTATTATAATATCACTTACTTGGGTAGGGAACTTTTGAAATGTTGAGTGATGAGAAGTGGAGTGGAGGAGACAAAGAATGACTATGAAATTTCTGATTTGGGTAACTCCATATTTCCCTACTCCATGAAGTCAGCAATGAGGAGGAGCCTATGCTACAACTCCCTTGGGACATTTCCCATATCTTCCCTTCACAACCACCACTAATCTCCTTACTACTTGTAGCTAGAACTTCCTTACCCAAAAACATCAGGGCCCTAGGTGTCTTCAACTCATTTCTCTCTAAATAGGGGCATGTTCTCCAAACGTTCCTGCTTGTAGATTTCATTACACTAATTGCTTTGAGTCCCCACTTAGAATTGCCCAAGCATCACTCCTTTCCTGTAGTCCCCCTCTCTTTTTGTGTGTGGGTTTTTTTCCCCACCCATCATGAATTTACTTAGGGCCACTTTGTTATCTGGACCTCACAAAAAACCTCCTCCTCAAGTAACCATAGTACTAGCTTCCATTTCTGTAGTACTTTAAGGTTTACTAAACATATTTTACAACAACCCTGTAAGATAGGTAGTGCAAGTTAACCCTCATTTTACGGATGAACAAATTGAGGCCAAGAGGTAAGTGACCTGCCTAAGTGGGTCATATGACTAATGAATAGGGGAGCCAGTACTGGCTCTCTTTCTACCATCCACATTTGAAAAGGAAAGTGGATTAAAAAAGTGTATATTGGTCAGATTACAACACATTGTTAGATGGTCCATTGAGTTAGTACAGCAGTGTATGTATGTATGTATATAACTGTGTAATTTAAGATTCTAAATGTGGATTCTAATCTGTTCCCCCAGTTTTGGGGGAAACTGACTAAAATCACTGATAAAACGAGTTTAGGTTTTTAAGGGTTTATTGAAAAATAGAAAGAAAAAGATTGAGAACAGAATTCCATAGCCTGGCATTCCTATCTTTCCTCAAATTTCCTGTGAAGTCCTCTGCCGCCACCCCCACCATCAAGTCAGGAACCCAAAAGAGAGCGAGAGCTCTCCGCGCAGGCTCTCTTTCCTCCTTCCTGTCTCCTCCCAGAAAATAGGAGGCTCCTCAAGTTGATTGGCTGGTAGCCTTGATAGACAGCACCCATGAGCAAACGTCACTTCCTGATGCCAAGGAAAAGCCACATGGCCTTGCCTTCTGAGGCATTTTCCTCATGGCGGAGCTTTCCCACAGCAAGTCTCCAGTAGGTGGCGTCATTCCAATCATTACAGTCAATAGGTGCTTTACTCTGGAAAATGAACTGGGCCATCACAAATTGGAGGAAGACAATGAAATCAAATTTGAGAAAAAAAAACACCCTTCTCTGTAGTAATCGACCAATCAGCATTTATTAAGCACCTACTGTGTGCTAGGCACACTGTATGTAATAAGCACTGGGGATACCAAAAAAAAAAAAAAAAAAGCAAAAGACAGTCACTACCCTCAAGAAGCTTACAATATTACAGAAGAGACAACAAGCAAACAATTATGTACAAACAAGCTATATACAGGATAAATAGAAAAAAAATTAAGAGAAAGAAGGCACTAGAATTAGGAGAGGATGGGAAAGGCTTCTTGTAGAACATGTGATTTTAGTTGCAGCTTAAAGAAAGTCAGGGAAGTCAGGAGGTAAAATTGAAGAGAGAGAATTCTAGGCTAGGGGAGATGTCAGAGAAAATGCCTCAGGCATTTTGGGTGGGGTGTCTTGTTCATGGAATAGTCAGGAGGTCAGTGTCCTTGGATTAAAGAGTATGTGGTAGGCCAGCTAGGTGGCACAGTGGATAGAGCACCGGCCCTGGATTCAGGAGGAACCTGAGTTCAAATCCAGGGGGCCTCAGACACTTAACTTACTACTGTGTGACCCTGGGCAAGTCCCTTAACTCCAATTGCCTCACGCAAAAAAAAAAAAAAAAGATCCAATGTGGCAAGGAAATAAGGTGTTAGAAGACTGGAAAAGGTAGAAGAGGGGCTAGGTTACAAAGGGTTTTATTTGATCCTGAGGGTGATACTGGAGGGTTTTTTTGTTTGTTTGTTTTTGTTTTTTAGTGAGGCAATTGGGGTTAAGTGACATGCCCAGAGTCACATTAGCCTAGTAAGTGTTAAGTTGTCTGAGGCTGGATTTGAACCTCAGGTACTCCCTGACTCCAGGGCCCGGTCACTCTATCCACTGCATCACCCAGCTGCCCCGATCTGAGGTTTATTATTGTGTCATTCTACCACTGATGATAATCCTTGTAAAAAAAAAAAAAAACGAAGAAGAAAGTTAGTATGTACAGTAAGGCAAAAGAACTTTTTTCTGGAGTCAGAAAACCTGGGCTTAACTCTTGCCTCTCTCACTGCTCCCTGCTCACTATTACCTGTGCTATATTAAGGCAAAAGACCAAGGAAGAGGCATGAGAATGAGTCATATACACATTCTAGGTGTACAAATAGAGATTAAACAAACAAGGAGGAGTGGTAGGAGGAGCAGAATCACTTGAACCTCTTTTGAACTGGTTCAAAGGGGGATATAATTCCATTTAGTTGGGGACGTAGAAATATATTCAGATCAACAGGCAAACAAGAGAGGAGGTGGGGAAAGAGAAACCTTAGATGGAATTCATTATAAGACAAAACAAGCTAGCTTTGGAGAGTAGATCATGGAGGAGTTATAAAAGAAAAGAAAGAAGATAGGAACTAGTGTTGGTGTCAGAGTGAGGGAAAGAAAATAGGGGCATGTTCATAAATAGATTATATCAAGCAGATATTTCCAGTGCTGTGTAAACTGATCTCTCACTACTTCTTTGTAAAACAGGCAAAAAGCTGTCCAAAAGTATAGAAAATAGGATAGAAGATGTATAAATTAATATCCATAATGGTTTGAATTCACCTAAAAAAATGGAAGAGCATAGTAGGATTGATTAGAAATAAATGGTTTTTATTTTGTTTGGGGGGTGGGGGGAGCCAATCAGAGTTAAGTGACTTACTTGCCCAGGGTCACACAGTTAGTAAGTATCTGAGACTGGATTTGAACACAAGAGTCCTCCTGACTCTAGCGCTGGTTCTTTATCCACTTTACCACCTAGCTGACCAAAAATAAAGGTTTTTAAAAAAATGGAACATGAAACCTAAACAAGGCATGTAGTGTCAGACCTGTATTCAAAGTCTTTCTAGTTGATGGGACTTAGCCAGCATGTGCTCCATGGAATAGTCTTTGGCAAACTCATGACAGTTTCCACACCATACCAAGGCACCAGACTAGAGACTTTTATGAAGGATTCTCATTGTCATATATGCTTTTTGAAGTTCTATTCCTATTAACTCTTGAAGTATTTCTTTGGCTTATTCATATTTGGCCTCTTTCACAGAGGTTGTTTGCCTTGGCATCTCAGCTGACATTGATTGTTAGCATGGGGGCACCTCATCCAAAAGACTACATGAGGTTCACGTAGATGAGTCAAAGGAAGCTGTTGCTCAGACATCTCCTTTACAACATCAAGTCCTGCCTAGAATGTTGTGGGGGTTTGCTATGACATTGTTGAGAAATGAGTGGAAGAAATAACCAGACAGGTAGACATCAAGTGTAGGTCTCTCTCCCAACTTTACAGAATAGTGGTACTGGCAGAGGCAGCTAGGTGGTGCAGTGGATAGAGCACTGGCCCTGGATTCAGAGGACCTGAGTTCAGATGCAGCCTCAGACGCTTTAACAGTTACTAGCTGTGTGACCCTAGGCAGTCACTTAACCCCAATTGCCTCACAAAAACAAACCCAAAAAAAACAAATAATGGTACTGCAATTCTGTTAGCAGGGCATCAAATGCCTCTCTAAGGTATGCCTAGTTCTAAATCTCTCACATCATTAGTGATTCATCATTGAACTTTGCTAAATTCATCTTCCTCAGATAGGATTCAATCTTTAGTGCTAACACTTAAACCTCAGTTAATTTGTTTATTACAGAAGCAATTAGAATCCATTTAGAGAACCATACTGTAATATGACTTGAATGCTAAACTTGAGAATTGGATTACATAGAGTTGGTATTGGATTAGGGGGGAATTTTGTGGGGTTCAACATACAGTAAAACTTGGACTATCTGGAACTCTGAGGAAATAAATCATTCTGGACACTTTAATTTTCCAGAGAACTAGAGGTTTGTCCACGTAATCAACAAACCTTTTTTTAATTAAAAAAAAAAGGCTGATAGTATTCTTTATATAATTTATTGCACAACTTTTTGTGGTAGCAAAAAGAAAAGTAGGGGAGACAATGGGTTTGCCATCAGCTGGGAAATGATTACAAATCTAAATTTAAGGGGTTGGCAGTTTTAATGCCACCTCAATCAATGCAATTGAAGAAGACTAGGGCATTTCAATTGAATCAATCATACAGAATAAACTGAGAATGAAGAAATTTTCTTAAAAACCTCATCACAATATGAATAGGTTTTAATTAATTTGAGAGGATTATGTACTTTGACCATTGGATGAAAGGTAGATGATACTAGATAGGAAAATATCTTATGATTACCTGAAAGATCATACCTTTGGACCTAAATATGAAAATATCAATCAAATCCAATGGTGAACCAGTCAAAAAAAACTGGACCAGTTTCAGAAAAACAAGTTATTACCTAGGAATTTCAGTTCCGGAGTTGGACCTAAGTCCCCACAAAATGAATCAGTTTTGGAGAAAAAAGATTTTTCTGTTTTTCCTCCTCCCCAACTGATCTCAGAGAGACTAGATCAGTAAATAGATAGTGCATCCACTGGGATGAGAGAGTCTGGACTAGTAGTTTAGACTGAAACAGAATGAACACTGAGGACAAAATTAATTAAGAAAGACAGTCAGTCAGACGAACAGAAAGCACAATTTCTGAAGCATGACTCTTGTCAAACCCAAGAATGCTACCCGAGACTCAAGAGAGAACTTCAGGACATAAGCAGCAGAAAATATTGTTACTTCTTTGCCACATGTATCTTATACTTATGCCTTCCTATCATTGTACTCTAAATTTGAGCTCATTCTTTCCGTCTATCCGCTTGTACTTAAATGTGCTTTAGACCTTTTGGGGAAGGGAGAAAATATTTTGTAACACTTATTTTTATTGTATCTTAGCATATACCTTTGTTAAAATTTAATTGGGACCATCTGATTATTAATGGAAAGCCTATATTGATGGGGGCTCTGAATTACACTTCTAGAAAACCAGGGCTTCAAGGTCCTAGAATTGACCACTGGAATTCTGAGTGAATGTATATCAAATGAACCCTATGAGGGATCCCAAAATGTGAGTGCAAGTATTAGTTGGGGGAATGAAAACTAGTGTGGGTTGGTACTTACTGTATTAAAAGAGCTGTTTGGCTCCTATCTCAAACACTTATTAACTGTGTTACCATAGGCAAACTATTTAACTTTCAGAATCTACTTCCTAAATTGGAAAATGAGGATTATATTTGCACTATTTACCTGTCACAGGATTGTTGAATGAAAGTGTAATGTAAACCTTAAAGTACTCTAAACAGTATGGTAAAGGATTCAACTTGTGGAGATGATTACAGGGTGCATGTGTTAGCAGTGGGGGGGAGGAAAGATTTCAGGTTTAGGGAACAGCTTCGGTTAAGGCATTAAGATCAGAAATGTGAGGAACAAGATAGTCCACATTCATAGAAATGGTGTTGTTTGTTAGTTTAGTGTTACATGAGTCTTAGTCACATATTTCAAACCTCTTTAGAGAGATTTCTGTAATGTAAACATATGAAATAAAATGAGCACAGATTAGATGTCTAAAAGTCTGTGGCTCTAGAATTCGTCATTAAGCAGTGGGATTTCAAGCACTGTGGCACCTGGATGAAAGGGATTTGGGGCCTAAGGGATGGGTATAAAACACTCAAATCACATTAAGTAAGCAACTGCTTGCTAATTAAGCTGGCTCTAACTAGGAAAAGTGCTGCCAATATAGAATGACCAAAACCTGTGTTGACCCCTTATAGTCAAGGTTTTATTTGGCTCAAGTATCAGGGAACTTTTCTCACGATTTTGTGCTAGTTTCTGTCCTTAAATCACAATCTAAGACTAAGGGAAGGTTCATACTGCATGTACTTTATCAGTCCATGATGATATAGCCTTTTTCTAGGTAGATAGTTCCTTTGGGCTTTCATGGACTTCAATCAACATGAATAAACATTAAACACCTACTATGTGCCAGGCACTATGCTAGACACTAGGGATACTGCTCTCAAAAAACCTTAATATTCTATGAATATACATGTCCACAAATATATGTATATATGTCTACACAAAGTAAACACAAGATATTTTCGAGAGGAGGCATTGGCAACTAGGGGATCAGCAAATGCCTCATGTAAGATGTAGCACTCAAGCCGACCTTCTTAGGATGCTAGAGATTCGAGAGGAGGGAGATGGGGAGGCCAGTGCAGAGATGGAAACAGGAGATGTGATGTTTTGCAAAGGTCAGCGTGGCCACTTTGGCTGAACCTTAGAATTCATTAAGGAAAGTAAGAGCCAATAAGCCTTGAAAGCTTATTGGATCCAGATTGTAGAGGAGATTAAATGCTTAACAAGTTCTTGTATTTGATCCTGGGAGATATATGAAGCTATTGCAGTGTATTGAGGAGAGTGATACAGTGAGACTTGGGTTTAGGAATATGATTTGGCAACTGTGTGGAGGATATATTGGAGAAGAGACAGACTCAAATCAAGAAGGCCAATTAGTATAACTTATTGCAATGGTTTAGATGAGAAGTGATGAGATCTTGAAGTAGGGTGGTAGCTGTGTAAGTAAAGAGATGATTTTATAACAGCAGCATCATGGAGATAGAAGCCACAAGACTTTGCAACTGATTGGATTTTTTTTCCTTTGGGGATGTGGGATGTTTGGGAACCCTATATCAGCATTAGCACTCACCCTTTCTATTTCTTCTGGAAAACACCATTGCAGATGTTGGACCAATAAAAATAAGTTCATAACGAATGTTGTTTTATGTGCTCAACAGATTCCTTGGGGGGGGGGGCAGGGCAATGAGGGTCAAGTGACTTGCCCAGGATCACACAGCTATTAAGTGTCAAGTGTCTGAGGTCAGATTTGAACTCAGGTTCATCCTGAATCCATGGCTGGTGCTTTATCCACCGTGCTACCCAGCTGCCCCCTCAACAGATTCTTAACAGGTTGAAGGTTAGGGAGGGCTTGTAGTTTGAGTTCGGCAAAACATTTCCACTGCATTAGCTCCAGTTTTTGGACAGTAACGCCAGGTCACAGGATGTCATAGCCACAAAAAAGTGAGGAAATAACAGTCCCAACAGCCTAAAACTCTAGGTTAATTGGGAGACTTAACTACACTCAGGGCATAATTAAGGTAAGATGAATCAAGAGGGAGGGAATGAAGATGTTAATGTAAAAAGAAAGAAAGAGTATTTTTCTTTTTTATTTATTTTCTTTTTTTTTCTTTTTGCAGGGCATTGAGGGTTAAGTGACTTACCCAGGGTCACACAACTAGTAAGTGTCAAGTGTCTGAGGCTGAATTTGAACTCAGGTCCTCCTGAATGCAGGGCTGGTGCTTTATCCACTGCACCACTTAGCTGCCCCCCAGAAAGAGTATTTTTCAAGTCACCAAAGACCAGGTAGTAGAAACTTACTTCACTATGCTCCTAGTGTCTAGTTTTTGGAATCATTTTCTCATAGCAAACCATCATAAAATGCCTAGGCCTGGCCTCTAATCCTCAGCACTTCACCTGTGTGAGCCTGTGCCCTCCTCTGAAAGATGAAGAGGTTGGACCAGGTGAAATGTTTTTTATCTATTTGCTTCAAATCCGCAGGACACACCATCCTCAAGCTGGCTGGCTGCCAGGACAACAGCCGCTTTGCCATGCTTCCTAGGCTACCATCCACCCCAATCAGTATAAGAAAAACCAAAGTCTAAACCCAGATCATTGTTCCCTATTCAGTGCTTGGTGAATCCTAGAAAGAATAGGAAGGAAGCATAAGGTATATAAGGTATCTTTACAAAGACTTGTTTTAGCCACAAACCATTATCCATCCCTGCACTGATGTCATTAGCATTCTTTGACTCCTCCTAGAAACCCAGCCCTCATCATCTCCATTCATACTGAATTTATACTCAAGAGCAAGGCAGCTTTAGCCCTGCTACTCCAGGGGAGGTTTCTGTACTCTCTGAGCTCATTGTAGGAAACCTTCATTTCAATTTGTTGGCTGTACCTTCACAGGAAATTCCCCTCCTCATTGTCCCCCAATAGGTCCTTCCTGGTGAGGAGATTGGTATAAGGTAATATCACCTCAGTGTCCTTGTTTAGGAAGGATGGGACGTTGGTCAATTAGAGATTACCCAGTGATTTTTTGTTTGTTTGGTTTTAGTGAGGCAATTGGGGTTAAGTGACTTGTCCAGGGTCACACAGCTAGTAAGTGTTAAGTGTCTGAGGCCGGATATGAACTCAGGTCCTCCTGACTCCAGGGCCGGTGCTCTATCCACTGTGCCACCTAGCTGCCCCTACTCAGTGATTTTGATGATGAACATCCTTTTCAAAATTCTGTCATAGGACCCCTTTACAACTCTTAATAACTGAGAAACCCAAAGAGTTTTTGTGTTTATTTTCCATGTCAGAAATAAAACTCATAGAATTTTAAAATATGTATTTATTCATTAAAATAATCCCATTACATGTTAACAATATAGTTTTATGAATAACCATGTTTTATTAACAAAGCAAAAACAGTGAGACAAGTGGCACTGTTTGAGGTATTTTTGGAAAACTTTCTAACATCTAGCTTAATAAAAGACAGCTGGATTCTGCTCTCTGCATTCAATCTGTTGTGATCTATTGTTTTGGTTGAGATATTTGAAGAAAACCTGTCCCCACAGATATAGATACTTAGAAAAGAGAGATAGACACGACACCTTAGTATTATTAGGAAAAGAGTTTCGATACCTTTCCCACCCAAGGTCCCAAAGACTACTACACTTTGAGAAATGTTGCTTCCATCATTCCAAGAGAGAATCACTTGAAGGAAAAGGGGATGGATGCCTAGCCTGGAACACATTTAGAAGGGAATGGATCATTTGCCTTCCATTATTTGAAAGGTTTCCAGGTAGAGGATTCTGCTTAGCCCCATGAGGTAGGAGCAGGGACAATGGGTAAAACTGGCAGAGTGACAGACTTTAGCTAAATGTGAGGGAAACTTCTTCATTGTCCCAAAACGGAACAGGTTACACAGTAAAGTGGCAGTAGTTTCCCACCTCACTATAATTCTTCTAGCAATTCTGGCTGATCATTTTCTTGGGTATAATATAAAGGGAGTTCATGTTATAGTCTAGTTCAGACAAGATGACCTCCGAAGTTCCTGCCAACTCTGAGATTTTATGCTTTTCAATGACATAATTGTAGTGTGTGTAGGCAACAGCAAATTTTCTAACCCTTTTTTGGCCTCCTAATTCTTTGATTGTGTTGAATATACACAGGTAACAACAACAACAACAAAAAAGCACAGTTTACTGCTTTCTATATTTACATATTTTTATTAGAATTCTTCAAAACTGTCAACAGATGGGCAACATAACCAAAACAAAAGAACAAAAAACAGAAACAAAACACGGAACAATATCCTTTAAACTTGCACCACTTACATATTTATACATATTGTATTTATTTATATATATATAAAAATATTTTCAAGGACTTAAGGATTTGGGAATATCCAAAAGACATTATTGCTACATCTCCATATTTACATAAAACACCACAAAACAATTTTAAACATCCAGCCACTGCAAAGTAACTTTTGATTTAAAAATTAAAAAAAATTATAAAAATATAACCTTTCAAGGATATCTGAGACAAAACTTTCAGTGAAGTGCCCCTGAAGTACCTAGATATGTACAATTAGCAACTGCTTTTTTTCCTACCATAACTAATATAATAAAAGCCGATGCCAAGGGAAGGAAGGTTCTGCTGATGAAAATAAAACTCCAGGATAACTATCTGTCTGCATAACAATTACCCTCAAAGAACTCGCCAACTTTTAGAAACAGCATAGACAAGTCCAGTGCAAATGGTTATCTTCCTTTCAGTGGCCAGAGATCTGCCAGGAAGAATGGTCAAAGGAATGATGAGCTGGGAAGGGAAGAGGGAATATGATGGAGGACAAACGGGCATTCTTGCTTAAAACCTGTCACGTACTCATTTAATGGTTATTCAATCTGGGTATCTGTGGCATTTATAGAAATGGGTACTATAGCAAAATCCATTCATTACCTGTGCTAGAGACCAAAAAGTAAAATTTAAATACCATTCTTTACCAGTTCTGGGGGACCCAGAGCAGAAAAGGGGCCTCAGACACTGATATAGTGTGTTGAGTAGATAAATAACAGTGCCTCAAGTGCAAGTTGGTTGTAAATAGGTATGTTATAGATTCTCTTCTCTCCGTGCTTTGGGGAATCTATTGTGAACGGATGAAGCAAGAGAAGCAAAGGCAGTACTTTGGAGGGAAGCAAAGGCTGCTTTGTGGGCACCTGAGTACGCTCTTGGACTCAGGGCTAGGGTATCCTCAAAATAGATTATCTATACATACATACACGCACATACATACATCTTTATATATAATATATACTGGCCTGAGGTCCAGGGCATGCCTATAAATGAGGCTGAATCTAAATTTGTTTTCCTGCTATATTAAGGATCTTTATGAAATAGCTCGCTTTCTCATGCCTGCAGACATCATGCAATAGATAGGTAGGGAGATATTGCAAATGGCATCCAAAGCATCAGCTACAAAGCTGTTCTAGGATTCGCAGGCTCTTTATGGGAAATCTGTACAGCAAGTCAACAGGTTTAAAAAGAGACGCCTAGGACTGTGCTTTCTTTCTTTATAAAAGACAAAAAAAGATGACAACTAACTTCTTGGGTGGCTTCTACTCCTAACAGAGAGCCCCATTCCCTGGGGAGGCTCCAGGGTTGTGCATGAAGGAAACGTGTGAAGTTCTTCCCCTAATATACATGAGCAATTTCTTTAGGGTCCCCTATAAGTGCTAGCACACTGCTGATCCATCTTGTCTATCCCCTTGGCTAAGCTGCCACTATTAAAACAGGCCCCGAATACAGGAGGGAAACCTTATGCAGTGGTTGGAATGCCTTCCTTCACATTCCACATGGGAAACATGATGCTTTTTCCCAGGGCTCATGAACCTCCTCAACATGAAAAATCTGGTTTTCATGTAAGCAAGTGGGTGTTTTGGAGAATTACTTTAGCATAGTATGCCTTCCCTCCTTCCCTGACTCCTTTTCTTATAACCTGACATTTTACACAGAAATGCTTGGCTATGATGTCTCATGGGGCAGAAAAAAAAGGGTGCTCCCAACCAGGGCCTCTGCTCTTGTACCCCACCTGCAAGTGTGACTAAAAAAGGCCAAAAGTGATTGACTACTTCTATTTATTATCTGACAAAGGAAAAAATAATGAAATAGCAACCTCTCTTCACAAGTCAGACCTAAAAGGGGATTGCCTTCAATCCCCCTCTCCTTTAAATCAGGCCCTACATGGGTTTTCCCAAGCTAGCTCCCTACTGAGAATATGTACAACTTCTGCCCTTACATTGTGATGATGGCTGCATCTGTGGTGAGTTCATTCAGGCTATGACAGTGTATTCACAAAGGACAGAATTACAGCAACGCTCCCATTGTGCTAGAGTGGCCAGCAAGTAGATGAACAAAAGAAAAGTCATGGAAACCAAAAGAACCGGCCCATTCTCCTTTGGGCCCAACACGTCCTACTTCAGGCATCTTCATGGACAAGCAGGGGCTGAGTGGATGAAGTGCTGCTACCTACGGAATTAATTCTCACAGAGTGGTCAACCGGACTCTCCTGGTTGGGGCTGCTGGTTGTAATGTTGGAGTAAACCTGGGGAGAGCAAAGCCAATGTAAGCAGACTCATCAGGAACATGGATACAGCTAACTGAGCTATCTCAGCTGCTCATTAGGAGCATACATATACCTAATCGGGCTATCTCAGCATCTCACAAAATACAACTAGGCCACAAGTTTCTAAGGATGCTGATTCCATCAGTGTGGGGGACTCCTGATGTGGGCACCCTCTCCCTCACCAATGTAGATTACAATCTGCCTATGACTTAATAGATAAATTCTAGAGTGGTCACTGAAGCTCAAAGAAGTTAAGTGATTTCCCCAAGTGTCACTTGGTAAGTGCCAGAAATGGCATTTGGACCCAGGGCTTCCAGACTTCAAGCCCAGAAACTTCTTATCACTTCCACTAGGTGACTGTATTTTGAGGGTTATCAAAACATAATAATTTATTCAAGAAAACTTATTGAACACTTGGGGCCAATCCTCAAAAGTTACCTTATGTTTCTTAAGTTATTAGGAACCCCTGGGCAGAAAAACAGCCAAGTCAAAGTCTTCTGATAGGATTAACTGGGGGGGGGAAGGGGGAGAACAATTTATGACTTCAGGGGAAAAGTCTGCAAACCTTACCATCAACAAATTAACCTCTCTAAGAGTAGGCTGGATGCAAAAACCTGGCTTGGTGGGTTGAAGGGGCAAGGAGAAGAAGGGAAGACCACACCAAGATTTCACTGGTACATGGAATTTCAGATGAGGAAGCTCCTACTATCAATGAAGGCCAAGTACCTGCTTTGGAACTTGCAGTCTCAAGGCTGAGTTTTGCATATGGGCTTTGTGCATTTTATGTTGGCTTGGATGATCTCATCACTCAAAAAAATTAAAAGGCACTTGAGCTGAGACTTGGCAAGCCCAGGACTCATGAATCTATCTCCCATTGATGCAAGACAAATCACTCACTGCTCTGGGCTTCATTTCTCCTGTTCTGTTCCAAAGCAGTTGGATTTCCAAGGTCCCTTTCAGTGCTGACATTCTATGATATAAGCCACCAAGATGAGAAGACCCCCTGGCGGGGGTAGAGAAGGAGGAACAAGTTATAGCCCTGGCCCCAGCTCCTAATGTCTGAATGGGGAATGCCTTGGACCAAAGAGAAGAAAAAAGCCGTCTACAATGGGTCAGAACATACTCACATGGTTAGTACTGTCCAAGAGCTGCTGCTCAATGAGTTGCACAATCTGCTTGAAGGTGGGTCTCTGCACAGGATCCGAATTCCAGCAGCTCTTCATGATGTCGTACCTGCGGACACACGACCAACCCCGCTGGACTTTTTCCCGCGCCTTGTCTTTAGATGTGTGTGACAACACCCCTCCCTGAGCTCATCACAAATGCATAGCATGTGACAGTGGCTTCAATGATTATTGATGGTCTAATTGATGCACTAAATTAAAAAGTATTTTCCAGAACAGGAAATCAAGGAAATTGGACCATGTCTTTCCAAAGTCAGACAGACTGTACATTTAGAATGCCTGGGAAACTTGTCTCATCTGTAGATGACCTATTGCTGTGAAAATATGTGCCACAAAAATGACATTTGCCCACCTGTAATAAAACAGAATGGGGGTAATTAGATGGTTTGTGTAGCACCAGGCCTGGAGTCACAAAGACCTGAGTTCAAATCCAGCCTCAGATGCTTACTAGTTGTATGACTGTGGGCAAGTCACTTAACCTCTGCCTAAATCAATTGGAAGAGGAAATAGCAAATCACTTCAGTATCTTTTGCCAAGGAAACCCCATGGACTATATTGACGTGATATGGTCCATGGGGTCAAGAAGGCTCAGACATGACTTAAAGACTCAACAACAACAACAACAACAACATGAAACTAGGAGGTATTTGTAAGGCATGTGCTAGCCAAAATTCCCCCACACACACACACACATTTTCCTTTGTTAAAGAAGAAGGGCATGGTCTTGGGCCTCACATTTCAGGAGGTGAACATTCGGGACTGAGCATTCGGAAACCTTCCTTAATCATCTTGTAGAACTTGGAATCGACAGGCATTCCAGGGTACGGACTACTTCCTAAAGAGCAAACACGGCCCACGTCAGAATTAATCACTGGTAAAGCAGAAGAAAGCCTCAAGGAGGCTTCAGGAGGTGATTTGTTGTGAGGGTCATTTTACCTAGAGAGAACAGCTCCCAAAGAAATATTCCATAGGACCAGACATCACTTTCAAAGGTGTAAACGCAGTTGAAAATACTTTCAGGTGCCATCCATTTCACAGGTAGTCGGGCCTATGAGGGAAGAAGAACAGAGACAATAAGAAACTCACAAGACTGACAAAAAATTACTGTTACAGCTGTATGTGGTAGGAGATGGGGAGGAGGGAGACAGGCCCAGTCCTGAGTTCCCCCAGACTCCTCCTCTCAGAATGGCTTCAAAGAATCTTTCCTTTTTGCTCTGACAGCTGTCATGCTGACCTACTTAACTACTTTTGACAAAGAGAAATTCTTCAACCTTCCTTCTTTCATTTCTTTTGAGGCAGAGTACTGTAATAGAGAAAGAGCTGAACTTGGAATCAGATAGATCTGAGTTCAAATCCTCCCTGGCTGTGTGACCCTGGGCAAGTCACTTAACTTCTTTTAGATTCAGCTCCTCATCCGTAAAATCGTAATGTTAATAACAGCAATGACCTCAACAGGATTGTTGTGAGGATTAAACAGGTAAGACTAAACCCTTTGCAAACTCGAGCATGCTATAATAAGTAATAACTACTTTTTTTTCTGTCTGGTAATCAGAGGAAATAAATATTTAATCTGACAGCCCCTCAGAAGGTCTGAAGCAGAGTTCCTAAAAGATCCCCCAAGATCTAAGCTCAGCAGAGCCCCTGCAAAAGACACCAGGGGACCCCAAAATGACCACAACATGCATGTAAGGCCATATACTACTCCAAATCTAGAAAGATGCCACACGGCCAATGTGAAAATATTTTGCATGACTGCACATGTATAATCTCTATCAAATTGCTCGCCTTTTCAAGGAGGAGAGGAGAATTCAGGAGCTCAAAATTCTAAAAAACGAATGCAAAATCTGTTTTTACATGTAACTGGGGGAAAAAAAGAAAAGAAATAACCCACAATGCTAGAAAGAGCAGCCTTATGACAAAAGACAACAATGGTACCCATCTGCCTCTTCCTTTTCTCCCAAATCATTCTCCTTTCAGCATTCAATGGCCCAGTCAAACTAGAGAAGTCTTGGCCATTCCTACCTACCTCTCCCAAACACCCAGAGCTCTCCTGCCTCTTGGTGGGTTTTGTTTTTTGTTTTTTGTTTTTTTGCCCAGGCTGATTCCTATTCTGGAAAAGCCTTCCCCACCCCCATTCTTGCCTTTAAAGTTCTTCTCAAATGCCAGTGTCTACAAGAAGGAAAACTTCCTTGATCCCCTTGGCTGCAACTCTGCCCCCCTCTCCCACTAGACCTGACATTAATATATTGCTTCATAACTCTCAAATTGATGATGTTGTACATTACAGCTACTGATTTGGGTATCACCACTTTACTAGTCTGTGAATTCCTTGAAATATCACTCATATTTCCCCCTAACACCACCAAATGCCCCTAACTTATCCCTTAGTGTCTGCACAAGTAGAAGCTTAATAATTACTGATTGTTGGGTTATATAAATAGGTTCTACAAATGAGGGCAGAGACATAAAATTATTTTAGTCCTAAAGTCAGGGTAATGGCTATGGAGAAAGGCCTCATCTGTGGGGCAGAAGAAATAGAGGGTCAAATGTGTTTGGCACCTTCTCACCTCAAGGCAACTTCCATCCTAGCATTCTCTTTTTGCTAATCTTAGCTGAGGGGGTTAACTGACCTCTAAGACAGGGATCTGATCAAGGTTTTGAGCCTCTAGCCATCCCTGGGGTATTTGCATTTCAGTGGAGGGTTCAAAGAATAGTAAGAGTCAGGCCCATAGTTTGTTCCCCTTTCCACCTAAGGCTGAGAGCTGGGTGTTTGGAAGGGGCCAGGCCCTGCCAGGTACAATTCCCTCTTTCATTCAGAGTACATTCCAAAGTCTTAACTAGCATCTGAGGTAAAAGGGTAGGATATGGAGCAAAGAATGCTGGATTGGGACTCAGGGGAACTGATTTCAAATGCTATCTTTGTTATTTACTAGCTTTGGGACATTTCACTTCTCACAGCTTCTTCTCATCTGCAAAATGAAAGGGTTGGATAAGAAAACTACCAAGGTACCTTCTGGCTCTAAATTTATAATTTTATTATAAAATAGGAGGGGGCTGCCAATTCCATAATGTGCCAAAGAGGCTAAAGCTGAAATGGGGGCATGCCAATTCCCAAATGAGTAAAGGGTGGGGGGAGGAGAGGGTTGGAACCAATTAAACATGTCCAGCAATCAGCAATACTACAAATCAAGCATTGATTGGTGGTGGGCTCTACATTTAAGAAAGTGATAGGGAAAATGTTAATAAGGCAGATTTAACTTTAAAATATATCATGTGCTTTTTTTCCCCCCCAGAGAGCTGATAGTTAAATGTTTACCAGCACACCATTGATAAGGCACTACCACTTTGCCAATAAGCATTTGATTGCCTATTTTATACCAGGTACTGTGTGCACTAAGGGGAAAAAAAGATCAAAATTAAACCATCTCTGCCTTTGTGGAGTTTACATTCGATTGAGAGAAAAAACATACATATGCACAAAATTAATAAGTTAGTTATAAATAAATAAGGGAGAGAGCATTAGCAGCTGGTGGTGGAAGGAAAGGCTTCAGGTACAAGAGGGATTACTAACTTTTCAAAGGGTAGCAAGGTGGCACAATGGAAAGGACAAGATAAAGTCTTGAATTTGAAAAACCCGAGTTCAAATTCAGACCCAGACACTTTCTAGCTCTGTGACCTTGTGTGAAACTGTCACTTGCCTTAGTTTCCTCATCTGTAAGAATGAGGGTAATAGCACCTATTTCCCAGGATTGTTGTGAGAAGCAAATGAGATAATTGAAAAGCATTTAGCACAATGCCTACCACATAGTAAGTGCTATAGAAACGTTAGCTATTATTGTGATTCTTTGTCAGTCTAGGGAAAACCATGGTCCCCTTTCTCCTGTTTTCAGATGCATAAAACAAAATGTGTAGGATTGCAAAGGAAACCAATTATATTGAGTGACTTAAAAAGAAAATAACTTCACAGACTCTAGGTTAAGAACCTCCTGATGCAGAAGAACATGCTTCAGCTGAGCTTTTAAAGAATTCCGAGAGGTGAAGAGGAGGAGAAAATGCATTCCAGATTCCAGGTACAGGGAAGGTGCTAACAGAGTCCTCTGACAAATGCCTTAGACCACAAGGTGACACGGCTGGGAAAGGACAGATGAAGCTGATGGAACTGAAGTCTACTGCCTCTCCTAGGAAACTCCAACTAAGGACGAAGGGTCACCTCCACACCTCAACGTAGGCCAGCATGGAGGAGGAATTCAGTTCTTGAAGGGTGCAGAGAAACTGATTTACATTGGTCATCAAGGAGTACCAGGTGCTTCAACTGACAGAATAATCCTGGGGAAGTCCCTCACCTCATCTGAACCTCAGGGGTTTGAAAGTACTTTGAAAAAGGTTACCTACAAATGATCAACACTAATCACCATTTCTTTATTGATTAAAATGGGAGCTCGAAAATCCTGGATTTATCATCTTCTAGATTTGGGGATTATCTTTCACATAATGAGCATTTTCAACTCAGAGAAAAAAATATCTCTCCCACTGTGACCTTCAGGTCTACATTTGTTACACTCTGGCAAAATCAAATTCTTTGCTATTCTCAGTCTACAATGAAAATTAAGCCTATTTCTGTTTTCTTCATGAGCCCCATAATTACACAATTAGCATGAGGAATTCTATAATCGGAATGTTAGTCGTAGTAATGCTCACCACACCATGTATGCTCCGTTTAGGACATACTTATTTTGACTACTAAACAGCATGACAGACCACAGATGGATTCATCCCACCCCCACCCCCCAAACTTTTCATTTCTACCTGAGAATCTTAAGTTTTTCAATTGGCTCTCAGAGAGAGGTCATACACTTACATTTCCTTTGACCACATAATTAGAATCATTCTTGATGTCTCTGGCCAGGCCAAAATCACAGATTTTTGTTATTCGACCATGGGTAAGTAAAATGTTTCTGGCTGCCAAATCTCGATGAATACACTATTAGGTCAAGAGAGGAAGAGAGAAAAAAAATAACTTTAGTTCCTGTATCTTTAATAACAAAACACATAAGAGGTTTTTTTCTGTTCATATCCTGAAAGAGCTCTATCACACAAAAGTCAAGCATTAATATTTTTCTTCCATTGCACTGAAAATAATGCCTTAAGTGATGTGATATTCACATTGCATTAAGTTCCCTAATTACTAGAAATCATTTTTTTCTCAAAATAAACGCCTATTTTTTCCCCAGGACTTCTCTCATTCAATCCTATCAAAGAAAAAGGATATGATGCCAATTACTTTTTCAAAAGTTTAATAAAAATCAAATCTGAAAATTAATTGTGTATATAGCTCCTCAAATGCTTGTTACAAATTCCTAAAGGAAGAGCTTAGCCAGTGATGTTATTTTTTAAAAACCTGATGAATCTGAGGCTCTAAGAAAGATGTTCCTTTCTTTGAGCTACCCTAAGTCTTCATTTTAGCCTATTGTTTGCAGATGTCACAGATGACAATTCAGGACAGAATTTTCAAACATACTCAACTATAAATTAGTGCAATCTTAAAATATGTTAGACATCACTGTTTTCACAATGAAATGTGAATTAGGTGTCCAAGAGACATGGACTTATAGACACTTTCAATGCTAAACCTTCCCATTAACCATTAGACCTCCAAAGTAACTTTGCCATCTCCAGATAATATCAGTCCGGCATACCAATTCAGGGCAGGTACCTGGTTTTGACAAGCTCAACAATTCAATGGACACATGTGAAAATTCAATCCCATGAGGAATTGAGGAAAAAGCCTCCTTCAAGTTCAAGACATGACTAGGCAAACCTCTAAAAATGCCAATCACCAAGAAGTCTCCAGCCCACTTAAAATTCCTATTAGTGTATGAGTGGCCACACAGTGGCCCATATCCCAGCACTACACTCACCCTCCAGAAACAGCATGGTACAGGGGGGAAAAGATGTCTGATTTAGAATAAGTTTAAAGTCTGCCTTTGCTACTTATTGTCTGTGTGACTTCGAGAAAGTTAGTTCATCTCTCTGGGCCGCAGTTTCTTCATCTGTAAAATGGGTGGAACTTCTTAGGCTCTTTTGACTTAAATTTTTTATTTGGCTTCACTTTCACCAGACATTGGAAATTAAACTTAGGAAACATCACCCCTCCTCAGCAATACATGTAATCTAGGGTGACTTTCATGCAGTGTGGGCGAAGAGGTTCAGCCCAAGCCTTGTACCTTGACAAATAATATTTTAATGTCTTTCATGAAGAGATTCTCTATTCTAAAAACTAAGGGAGAAATTTAAGCAGTTCATCTCCTGTGAAGACTCATGGAAAAGTAACCTGGACAGGGCTGTATAAACCAGAAAAGGCAATTACAAAAAGAGAGCAGCTAAGACATGACAATACAACAAATTCTTGACTGCTCTTGGTTCCTACCCTTTCAAAGGGACACTCCCACTACATTGTAACTCAAGATCAGGGCTTCTTAACCTGGGGCCCATGACCTTTAAAAAAATTTTTTTTGATAACAGTATTTCAGTATAATTGGTGTCTTTTGCAAACCTATGTATTTTATTTTATGCATTTAAAAGCACTATTTTGAGAAAGGGTCACAGGCTTGACCACACTCTCAAAAGGGTGCATAAAGAAATCTGTAGCAAAAAAGATTTCAACTTTTCTGAAGCTGACTTCTACTTACGTTCTTAGAAGCTAGGAAACTCATGCCCTTTGCAACCTGGTAAGAAAAGCTCAATAGATCTTCAATGTCCAAAGCCAGTTCATCATCTTCCATGATGGCGGTTGTCACATCTCTCTCTATGTATGAACCTATTCAATTAGAAGTGGGAGAATTTTCAAGATCACCTCAAAAAGTTAAATAGCTGAAACTCAAGATAAGGACAGCAAAGGGGGACCTTTTGGCCTCTTCATGTGTCTTTGAATGAGACCTTGTGATTTATTCAGTCTTCCTAAGATCTCAATACTGAAATGTTGAATGCTAGAAGGAAGAGGAGACAAAACTAAGGGTCAAAAAAGTCAGTAGTTGCCTAGGGGCTAAGGGCCCAACAAGAGTGAGGGAGAATGGGTGGGAAGATCCAATGAAATACACTTTTTTTTTTTGCAGGCAATGGGGGTTAAGTGACTTGCCCAGGGTCACACAGCTAGTAAGTGTCAAGTGTCTGAGGCCGGATTTGAACTCAGGTACTCCTGAATCCAGGGCGCCACCTAACTGCCCCGAAATACACTTTTAAATATTATTTTTAAGCAAGGAAAATCATTTTAATGACAGAAAAATCCAGTGCCTTGTCTATAATCTCTAAGGAGGAAGCGAGTTCACTTTCAATATCCTGGGCTAGCAAAGGGGAACACAGATTGCATAACCCCCAAATCCATGGAAATATAATCATTCATAGAGACAGGCATGGATGCTTTAATCTAACTGTGACCTCCCCTCTAGCCCATTCCCACTGCCAGCGAGAAAGTTCACCAACCAAATGATATTAAAATCTTCCTTGCCAACAACTTGCTTTGATTCACCAATCAAAGACATGGCATGTCGGGGTAGAGAAGGTTCTGAATTGCGGTCAGAGGGCCTGTTCTGCCTTGGGCCGGGGACTTAGCCTATTTAAACCTCAAGCTTCCTCACCTATAAAATGAGGGTATTGAGGATAGATTCTCTCCAAAGACTCTTTCCTGCTCTCATTACTAAGAAATTGCTGCCACTGGCTATTTACTCACCTATTCTTGCGGATCTCCTTTTGTCAGCTTTCGTTGGGACGACGTAAGAAACGCCTGGTTTCATGTCCATGTATTCATTAGCACCATCACTGTGTGCAGAAAAGCAGGAGTTAACATCTCTTGAGTGAACACCTTTCAACAGACATGTGGTTCAGAGTACGTGACAGGTTCCCTTTCCAGTTAGAAGGTGGTTTCAGTGTTTGTGTTCAACAATACAGAGCTAAACTTAGAAGCATTTCTTTTCTAGACTGTATGTATTGAAAAGAACTAATTAGAAAAACGATAAACTCTACATAAAACTACTACCAAGGAAGAAAAAAAGAAATAAACTTATGAACTGTGACATAAGGAAATATAGAGATTGTTAACATACAGATATTGATGGAAGAGCCTAAAAATTGAGTTTGGTTTAGATAAACACCAATAATTTGGATGATTTTCTGAACCATCTGGACCTCTTGAATCTGCAACATTTGGCTGGAGACTCTTCAAGATTTCTAGTACTTCCTGCTTCTGATTTGCATGGAAACACCATGACAACAGTCTTCTGGACGGTATTCTGGCACTTCTAGTCCCATATGGGATCCCAAAGCACAAAGTACATTAGAAAGGAGCAAAAGAATTTAGTCTAACATATTAGATTTCCTCTCCTTGTCCCCCAATGAAAAAATAAATGCCAGTGTTTCAGAAATTAGCAAATGTTCACCCTTTCACACAAATAACATATACTCTGGAAACAGGGTCAGAGGGTATTTATACTCTACCTTTATTGCATCTCGAGGTTGCCTTTTTGTATTTTGTTAAAGATTTCACTTGGAATGAAATACTGGATGTCAAAAACTTTAGTAGGAGGCAGTTTCACGGGGGTTTATATTTCTTAAAAGCCTTAAAACCAAATAAAATGTCAATAGACAGTGTAAAAGAGTGTTCACTGTCTGCCCGATTCAGTAGCAACACACCAAGGGTGGATACTTTAGGCATGTGAGTACCAGCAAATGTAAGTGCATTAGGGGGCAGGAACTTTTTCATTTCTGTGTCTTTATCACCAGAACCCAACAGAGTACCTGGAAAATAGTAGTTGCGGTAAATGCTTGTTGGACTGAACTAGATGAACTAGATGAAGAAGTTACATAAGAATTAAAAGGATGGGCTTTCTTCATGGAACATATGCCCAAATATGTCATGCACACTATGAGAGATGACACAAATTAGAACTCCTACTGATTTACAACTAGAATTACTGGAATGACTGAAACCAGGCTGATGAAGTCAGGGAAAGCTTCATGTGTGTGCTAAGTGGTAATCATGAAGAGAAAAAAAGATACAGCATGGCAAGAAGGAAGTTGATTAGGGCAGTAAGGGCACATGGACTTTGGTCAGGAGGAATGGAAGCTATAAATACTATAAATGTATGACGGAATCAATAGGACAAAAATTACTTGGTACTACATGGCATTAATGATAATACTGACATTCATAGGACTTTAAGGCTGTCTCATTTAATGGTCTAGGTATCATGGAAGTAGGATAGTAATTCTCAAGGTAGGCTGGGTATGGAAGAAAAACAGGTGTGTTCATATGGTATCTAAGAAAGGCAAAATACAGAAAAAAATCCAATTTCAGGCTTGTAGGGGGAAAAAAGTCAAACAGAGGGTCTTTCAGGACTGAAACCAAAGCTTTTTGCTTTTCTGACATAAGATCTTAAGGAATTTATTCTAACAAGTGACAAGTCTCAGGATGGCAGTAAGCCTTTGCCTGTACCAAATTAGTGAGAAAGAAACTCATGGTAGCAGAGACAAAATTATGGAAAGGGACTAGTAGAAGAAGAAAGAGATATAAAATTCATTCAAACAGTCTAAAGCTTAGGAAAACTGAGAATGCAGGGGAAGAAAACGCTAATCTTAAATAGGTATACGTATATATATATATATATATATATATATATATATATATTTTATCTAGGCATCAAGTGCTTTGGATTATGATTCTGAATCATTTAAATGATTTATTAGTTTGAGTTCTGCACTGTAAGTCTACTTCAGCTCATTAAAAAAAAAACAGCTTTGATTGCCAAACCCCATAATCCCATATGTCTCCTATGTACCATTTATGTAAATCAGCCTTACCACGAAGGCTCCTTTGACTGAAGAAGGTTCTTATAAAGCGCTGTTTCTGCATGATCTTCATGCTTTGAGCAAATAAAGGAATCACGTTTTCTTCTCAAAAAATTCAAAAGATCGCCATAGCAACAATATTCTGTAATGACCAATGTGGGTCCTATAGGCAGAGAGAAAGAGTTAGAAGCCAAAGGCTAAGTTTGTAGAGTAAGTATCCTTAAGGTCAAATACCCAACTAAGTCAGATATGGCTGCAGAGGGCTCAAGCCTTCTGATACCAAAAAATCTGATTTTCACTGCCTGTCATCCAAACAAGATAACATCCATTAGCAGTTCATAATGAACAGCATCATTACACAAGGTAAAGAATGAAACAAGTGGGTCTTTTTTTTTTCCTCATCTTTTTTAATGACTAAGTTCGTGTCTGGGGCCCAACGCATCTGGCTGGTTTTGCTCACATCCTGACGGAAGTTATTTCTTTCAAATGTTATAGTATTATCAAGATTCCAACATTAATCCCTTTGATTCACTTCTGTTTACCACAGTGTGACACTCTCTCTGTAATGTGATGGAAAAGATGAAGGGCACATCCTCTGTGGTGTAATAACAAAAGCCACTCACGTGGATCAGCCTGCTATGATGGAATTTTAGGAAACTGAATGGAAATCTGAAAATGGGGGAGTGGGGATGAACCATTGTTACCTGGGCAATGAGTATTCCTAGCTAATAAAGATAATTCAATTGTGTGAATGTGTTGCTTCAGCTCTAAATCAACAAGCAACAATTAAAATTTACTCAGTAACTACTTATCACCAATTCACAACTGTTAAAAAAATCACTTCTCTATGAATCTTGTCCAGACTTCATTCACCTTAAACATGCTTTTTTTCTTACCATCTAGGCATATATTTTCTAAAACACGTGGCTGAACTGTTGGTGCCTAAGCCTTTTCCAACTCTGGAACTCAGTGGGTCTGTCAGAATAAGTAGACCATACCAAAGCTACCTCCGAACCCATCAGGCTAAGATTCATTTTAAAAAATTGATTATTTTTGTAGTAAAACTCTAACAACATAAAAAGAATAGTTTAATGTCTCACAAGGAACTTTCATCAAATGCTCTGGTCACAAAGTTCCCCTCCCTTTGCTAATTAGGCATCGAGTAAAGGGTTTCTAACGGTTACCTCCAATAGTGCATGCTCCAAGAAGATTCACTATATTCATGTGGTTACCGAGGTAACTCAGGACCTTCAGTTCAGACATTAGAGCTTCCCGTTCAGTTAAATGGGCACTTGCTGGAATTAGAAACATCTCATTTAGCAAGTTATGTGTATAGTGGGATGATGCTCCGATTCATCCAGTCCCCAGGACACTTACGTTTCAGCATCTTCACAGCAACAGTCATTGCAGCGTCCGATTTAAACAAGCCATAGGCAGTAGCCTCAACCACTTTCCCAAAAGCTCCTGCACCAAGTGTTTTCCCTGTAACAAACCCAACAGAGGTGCTCTTACTCTAAGATGCATGATATGTGTGTCTTTAAAATGATTAAGGCGAAGGAAGGAAGGAAGGAAGGAAGGAAGGAAGGAAGGAAGGAAGGAAGGAAGGAAGGAAGGAAGGAAGAAAGAAAGAAAGAAAGAAAGAAAGAAAGAAAGAAAGAAAGAAAGAAAGAAAGAAAGAAAGAAAGAAAGAAAGAAAGAAAGAAAGAAAGAGAAAGAGATGAAAGAAAGGAAGGAAGGAAGGAAGGAAGGAAGGAAGGAAGGAAGGAAGGAAGGAAGGAAGGAAGGAAGGAAGGAAGGAAAGAAGAAAGGAAGGAAGGAAGGCAGAGAGGAGAGAAGAGAAGAGAAGAGAAGAGAAGAGAAGAGAAGAGAAGAGAAGAGAAGAGAAGAGAAGAGAAGAGAAGAGAAGAGAAGAGAAGAGAAAACTTTGATTACAATCCCACCCTCTTGAACATCCATCTCAAATCAGACTCCTCTCATGGTCTTAAAATTCTAATTGAGAAAACAGAGTCATGATTTCAGGTAGAATAAAACAAAGGAAGTTGTTAGACTGATTTCCCCAAATTCACTTTTAAGAGTCCATAGAAAGGTTACATGGAAAGCCCCCATTTCTCACTGACCAAAACTCAGCCTGTTTCTGGGAAACTCCCATTTATGATCATAAGGAAGTTGTGTTGGGTCTATGTAAACATAGTTGTTTCCATTTATCTCTTCCACGACTTTCCACTGAACTTCGTACATGGGTTTCTGTTGGGGAAGAAAGAGGAGGAAAGCATTACCCAAAGAGCGAAACATCACCCTATGATGATATGATTTCAGGCATTATCCTCTAAATGAGAAAGAGCTGAAGGTTACCTGGAAATACTTGTAGGCTAGAAATACTACGATGAAGCACATCAGTATCGCTGCTACCACAAAGCCAATCAGTAAAGGTGTGAACAGTGTGTGCGAGGTGATTTGTTCTAAAAGGGAGAAAGAGCACAGTGGAATTGTAGCCCAGAAACAATAATCAAATCTCTTCTTCCCCCATGGATTACTGCAAGTGACAAGAGGGTCTAAAGCTCAGTCTGGCAGGCCCTGCTTCAATCAATTCAACAAACATTTATTACTGTGAGCAAGGCACTTAGCTAGGTGTGGGGAGACAAAGACAGACGGAACACAGAATCTCCTCTCGAGGAGCTCGCTATCTGACCAGAGAAGGCAATCACTAGGAGCTAAAAAACATGGCAGCTCATCAGGGATGACGGCTGACTGCAGAGGGAAGGTATAACCAAAGTGTTATCAGAAACACAGCTCTTTCAGATGGGGCATGTTGGTTGCAGAGGAGGTATCAGGGAGAAGGGAATGGCATTGGAGTTAGGCCTTTTAACAAGATAGGAGACAGAGGAGAGGAGATGAATCCATCAACTCCAGGTATGAGAGACAGCTCAAGTAAAGGTTGAGAAGACAAAGGGCAGGACAAGGATGGCAGTCAGAGAGTATTCCAATATGGAAACAACCTAGAATATATGGAGGGGGTAATATGAGGTAAGCTTGGAAAAGTATATTGGAGTCAGACATCAAGGGTCTTCGGTGCCACAGTTTGGTGTGGGGGGGAATGCTTTATCCAATAAACAGTGGGGAGCCACTAAAACTTTCTAAGTAGAGAGAGGAGCAATCAGAGCTCAAAATTAGGAACACAATCTTATAAAAGACATATTGGAATATGAATAGATTAGAAGCAGGAAGACCAGTTAGGAGGCTACTACAAGAGTTTAGGCAAGAAAAGCAAAGCTTGTGACACCTAGGATAGCTTTAAGTATAGACCAGAAGAGTTCAATGTAATGAATAAGTAATCAATGTCATTTCAAAGGCAAAATGAAACAACTTGGTAACTCACTTGCATAAGAAAGGGAGAAGACAACATAGGAGGTAAGAGACTTGGGTAACTGGAAGGAATAGGAGTCTAGAGAGAGAAGGGAAGAGGAAGGGCAGGTTCTGGAGGGAAGATGAGTTTGTTGTTGGATATGTGGGCCCCTCGCTGGCATGGCATCCAGGTAGAGAGGAAGAAGAAGCCGCTGGAGATAAAGAACTCAAGTTCAGGGCTAAGGTTGGGGATGGAGCTAGAGATATGGAGATGAGCTCCCCAGAATGTACATGAAGTAGAGAAGATGATTCCTCAATGACCATGTTTAAGGACTGAAAAGACAATGAGCAACCAGTAGGGAGAAAGAACAGCTGGAGAAGGAGGGAAACCATGAATGCAGTATTATAGATACAGAAGTCAAGGGAAATGACGCTGTATCAAAAGACAGCAGGTGAAGCAAATGCTACAGAAAGGACAGGATGGATCTGGACAGAAAAAAGGTCATTGGCTTTCATACTAAAGAAGATATGAATGGCCTTTGGGGAAACTTGTCAGGTGGGGTGGGAGCTGAGCTGTGAATGGTGACAGGGAGGTAAAAAATGTTGTCTACTCCCCTCTATGTTGGCAGTAAAGAGATACAGAAGGCAAGGATAGGGGGGCTAAGGGGAAAACTTTGGTTGGTTTTTTTTTGGTGAGTTTTTAATTTTTCCCCCAGCATTATTGCTAAGACTGAGCTAGTAAAGACACAGCACAGGAAAAAGGGATAACTGATTGAACAAGGTCAGTCAACAAGCACTTACTAGATACCAGCACTATTCAAAGCCAAAAACATGATCTCTTCCCTCAAGTTGAGAGAGGCAACATATAAAAAAGGTACAAGATATATATGGTACATTTTATATACATACACACACACACACAGAGAAAGACAGACAGAGAGACAGAGAAAGAGATGTGTCTGCAGTGGTAATAGAAGGTAGTGTAAGAGGTAAAGACTAGAAGTGGGCATAGAAGTGAATAAAATCAAGGAGGATGGGTAGAGGAGTCAGCCTTGGCTGTTGGACTAGAAGAAAGCATTAGATGGGCAAAAGTATGGAGAGTTGGTGAGATGAGTTGAGGGAGATTCATGACAGATGACCTCCAATCCTCCCAAACAAGAAGCCATCAGGAGACTGTGACAGAGGCAGACCAAGGCAAGGTTTCCCTGCACAAATAATTCTTCCCAATGTGAAGGCCCTGGTGGAAATGAACAATTGATGGCAATCCAGAGTGGGGGACAAGGTTGGGGAGGGGGAGGAGCCAAGGATGGGCATGGGACCAAAAGGACTTGGGATAATGAACTAGAACAGGATAGGGGAATGGTTGGGGTTAAACTATGCATTTCAGCATGAGAACAGAGAGGAAATGCAAAGGCTAGGAGGTATAGGGTAGGGGTTCTTAACCTTTTGGGGGTCCCTAAGAATAATAGTTTTAAATGCAGAAAACGAAATGCATAGGATTACAAAGGAAATCTATTATGTTAAAATATGGCTCTCAAAAAACATTTTTCATTCATGGACCCCAGGTTAAGAATCTCTGCCCCAGAGAATCATCCCAGTTAATGAACATCTTTCTCAGTTGATTAATTTGACTGCTAATGCCCTTCACAAAGCATACACAGGTGCAGGGGAAGCAATGAAGAGAACCAAACCCTGAACTCAGAGTCTGTCTAGCAGAAATTATCTAAATCATGGCACCGAGGGGCTTGCCTCCATCCAGTCCCCGTTCAAGAAGAAAGTGTGTTACAAAACACCACATATCCCAGGAGACAAAGTCATACAGGAGGTAAGTGTGAGGCAAAGACTGGAGATTTAGAGACTTGCAGAGAAAGAAAAGCTTCAGAGCAGACAGTGCTGGAAATGGAATGGTCCATAAGAGATGAATAAAAAGACATCAAGGCAATGGGGAGGGGCCATTAAATTAGCATACATTTGTGGTGGATCAACTCAATATGGTTTCATGAGCTCCTCCAGCAACAGTGTGCCAATCATCTTATTATTGTTGGTGTTTACTCAAAGTTCCCTTTCTAGACTTCAAAAAGTCCCTTAAACAAGACCGCTGTGTTGTTGAGTTCTAATACTCTGCATGAGGAGGATTTACTTTTTCTGTTATTTCTTTAAGAGTTCTTTCCACTTGCATGAAGTTTGGGTGCTAAGATTTCATCGAGAAATTCATATTTCAGAGTTTCCTTTCTTAAATCCTTTTCCAGTTTTTCAAGGTCTTGGTCAAGAATCAGCGATGCAAAACAATGTAAGAATCTTTCCCCTCATTACTCAAAGGCTGAGAACATTTTTCGGGGAGGGGGGGAGGGAGGCAATTGCACACTAGTCTTTACCAACTTAGGAAACAAGGAACTGGGATGGAAAATATTTTCAGGTCTCCTTTCTAAGTAATAAATTTTTCTAAGTAATTCCCGAGATGCTTTCCCATTTCAGATACAGAAAGAGACACTGCATGAACCACATTTTATATTTTTAAAAAGTGGTTAACATGACAATATCTTCAAAACTGGAAGTTTTGACACAATCTAATGCTTAAAATGAACAGAACTATTACCTAGTCTCATTCTCCTGTGCTTGGAGCATTACCCATCCTTCAACTAACTCAATTTTGTTGAAAGTTTGCTCCTCCTTCAAGGTCTTGTGCTAAAATACCACCTGCCCCTATAATCCTTCACAATCACCTCCCGGCCCAGGTCAGGAATGATCCTTTCTCCTACCTTTCTCTTGGTGCATAACATGGCACTTGATTTGCACTTCTGACATGCTACTCATCATGTATGATTTTATTACACATATTTGTTACATCATATATGTTCCTACTAAACTGTGAGTCTCGTGAAGGCAAGGGCCTTGTCTTTTTTAATCTTTGTATCTCTCCCAGCACCTGGGAAGCTTTGCACACAGTAGGTGCTCAATAAATGTTTGTTGTAATTGAAAAACAACAGACCAGTAATAAGGAACAATTTGTGTTTTCGTAACCATTCTTATATGGGATATCCAATGATTTGGTGCCCACTTATGTTTCTCTATACTTTCCTCCCTCCACTAAAAAAAAAAAAGAAAAAACAAACAAAAAAAAACCCCCCACAACTCTGGCTAGGCAAGAGAACAAAATACAATTTTGCTCAATGTGCAGGAGTGAAAATGGACAAAGTCAACACTAATTTTCAAATTCCCAATGGTATGATATAACATTTCATGAAATAACAGAAAATGAACCAAACTATTATCAAATGAGTTCGAATATTGTTCATATCATACAGTATGGTGATGTGGTCAAAAATAACAAATGATGGAATGTGCTTAAATCATGATGGACATGGTGGAAGAGACCAAATATCCCCTTAAATTGCATTAAAAAGAAATATACCTTTAATGTTACCTTTAATAGCAAAGTTAAAAAAGGCTGAACTCTTGCCAACATCATTGGAAGCCTTACACTCAACAGTGCCATTGTTTTTAAATGCACTGGAATCAATGGTGCTTTCAACCACTATTTTTCCAAAGGGTGGCAGCATGGATGAATTTATCTTCACATCCATTGGCAGAACAGATGTTGAACACCTAGAAGCAATTAACAATGATTCTTACTGCACACACACACACACACACACACACACAAATCTGGCATACATCCCTCCTTAAAGAATGTTTCTAATCTACATTAGAAGATTTAATATTTTAACACAAGCTTTCTTCCCTACTCCTCCCCCAAAAGCAACTAATTCTGAAATGAGCATTTGTTCCACAAAGGATATTACATAATTATGAATATCTGTTAACAGGGCATCTACTAGGAGTACTCTTAATTAAGTATTTAATACTCAAGGCTGGAGGATGCCTCCCTTTCCAGTGCTTAGCCATTTTGTGGTCTGGTTTACAGTCCAACAATGCCTCAGAAGGGAATCACGGAAGAGAACACCTCCCTCCCTTCGTAATGATGACCAATTAAGGGTCATCATAGGGTTTCCTTAGTACAACAATGCTGGGATAGATAACCAGTAGTTACTCGAGCAAGGTACACTCTGAGGGTCGTAAAACTGCCAAACCATCCACTAGTGCCCAAGGTGAGTGAAGGAGAGAGGAAGAAGAGCCAGTTTACCAAATGTAGTCTGGAACCATAAAAGCTCTTTCAGTAACTAGATTAAAAGATATCTCAGAGGCAGCTAGGTGGCGCAGTGGATAGAGCACCGGCCCTGGATTCAGAAGGACCTGAGTTCAAATCCAACCCCAGACATTTGACACTGGCTGTGTGACCCTGGGCAAGTCACTTAACCCCAATTGCCTCACCAAAAAAAAAAAAGTCTCATATCTGCTACACTAAATCTCCAGAACTTTACCTTTCTGAGTAAATATGACAATAAGACTCGCAAATATGATGCTCCCCCTCCCCCACCCACTTCTAACTTGGACATTTTGATTCTTGAATCACAAAATCACAATTCTAATCCTGTCCAACTGTGCTTTGAACCTAACTGTAAAAGAGTATTTGTTGGATGAGGCAGCACCAATTCATTTATTATCCTTCAGATAAAATGAAAAGTCAATTTAAGGTACAAGTATTTTTATTGTTGTTTGGTCATTTTTACTCAAGTCTGACTCTCCATGACCCCATTTAGGGTTTTCTTGGCAAAGATACTGGAATAGTTTGCCATTTCCTTCTCCAGCACATTTTACTGATGAGGAACTAAAGCAAACAGGGTGAAGTGACTTGCCCAGGGTCACACAGCTAGTAAGTATCCAAGGAAGGATTTGAACTCAGAAGATGGGTATTCCTGTTTTCCAGCCCAGTGTCCTATCCACTATACCACCTATGGGGTAAGTGTGGAATGAGGCAAATAGGAATCCCCCCAAATAATAAAAACAATAAAATTACTATACGTGCTTTGTTAATGCTCTCTCTATGCAGCCAATCAAGGAGAGGAGAGCCTTTTTCATACCCAGCTTAAAAATACTGTATGTATGCTTGTAATTGCATGATCATTACTTTTTGGCAACTTGGTAATTAACTTCTGAGGTAATTTTTTCATGATCACTCCAGCCACATTTCCCACACACATTACCCCCTGTGTATAAAATGGAAATCTAATTACTGTGTCCTGGAAAAATTGCTTTATCTACCTGCAGGCTAGAAATTGCATGATAAATCCAAAAAGATAACCACCAAAATAGAGAAGTCATTCAGTAATCATTTTTCTGGAAACAAAATTGCAAAATTAGTATCTACCAAGGAAAACACAGCAATTATCCACCCCTTCCACTCCAATCAAAAAGCTCTGCCAATAAAAAGAAAAATCAAAGATTTTGTGTGTGCATGTGTGTAAATGGACTCAGAATTCAACTGAACAGAAGCAATTCCTCTTGAATTTAAAGTAGTGCCAGAAATAAATCATCTCACCTCTGCTCAGTTCCTGGACAAAAATACCAATCTATTGTAGGTTCAGGAAACCCTGCTGCCACACATTGGAGCAGACCATTCATGAGTCTGTCAGATGTAAGAATCTCGGGCTTTGCTACAAGAGAAGAAAAACAGTCAGCATTCAGGCAGCTTCCAATACTCACTTGCTCAAGGTCTCCTTCCTTCTTTGTCACAGGTTCTCAAAGCTAGAAAGGATCTTGGCAAGAGAGGCAACTCGGGTAGACAATAGAACAGGGTCAGAAGAACTGAGCTAGGGTATAGACTAGCTATGTGACTGTGGGGAAAACACTACACGCACCTCTCTGAGTCTAAAATTGCTTCACCGATAAAATGGGGCAAATAATTACATGACTAAGCAGAGTTATTTACTGCAAGGAAAACACTTCTAAGCAAACAGTGCCAACAAACATTAACTCTGATTGTTATTATTAGGCATTATTGTTCCAAAGTACAAAAGTAGAACCAATGGGTGGAACTTACAGGTAAGCATATTGTAACTCAATAAAAGGTAGGATATTCTAAAAGGTTGGAGCTATCCAACAGCTGAACAAACTGCCCAATGAAGTAGTGAGGACATTACTGGACATGTTCAAGTAGAGGCTGGCTGGACATCTGGCGCAAATGCTGTAGAATTCCTACTTTGGTTCACAAACTAGATAAAAAACTGAAGACCCCTCAAATCACAGATCCAGAATGAGCAGGGACCTCTCAGAGGCTATCTCCTTGAGCCCTGCATTTTCCAGATGAGCAAACCAAGACCCAAGGAAGTTAAGGGACCTGCCTAATTCCCTTCCAAATCTTTTTGTGGATAAAAAGATGTACATTTCAAAAATATTTATAGCTGCTCTTTATGTGGTGGCAAGGAATTAGAAATTGAGGGGGTGCCCATCAATTGGGGAATGGCTGGACAAGTTGTGGTATATGAATACAATGGAATTCTATTGTGCTGTAAGAAACAATGAGCAGGAGGAGTTCAGAGAAACCTGGAGGGTCTTACATGGGCTGATGATGAGTGAGATGAGCAGAACCAGAAGAACATTGTACACAGTATCATCAACATTGAGTGTTGATCTCCTGTGATGGACTTTATTCTTCTCACCAATGCAATGGTACAGAAGAGTTCCAGGGAACTCATGATAGAAGAGGATCTCCAAATCCAAGAAAAAAAAGAACTGTGGAGTATAGATGCTGAATGAACCATACTATTTCTTTTGTTTTTGGTGCTGTTGTTTTTTTCTATTTTGAGGTTTTTCATCATTGCTCTGATTTTTTTATCTTATAACATGACTAATGCAGAAATAGGATTAATGTTATTATGTATATATATATATATACATATACATATATATATTATATATAACCTATATCAGATTACCTGCTGTCTAGGGGAGGGGGGAGGGAGAAAAATCTAAAATTGTAAAGCTTGTATAAACAAAAGCTGAGAACTATCTTTATATGTAATGGGAAAACATAAAATACTTTATTAATTTTAAAAAATACTAGTATAAAAAAAAGATGTACATTTCAGGGCAGGATTCCTAAATTTTCACAGGAATTAAAAAGGCTGAAGAAGAGGGACAGGTGAGAAGAGCCTTCTGTTCCTTGGGACATTTTCCTCTACAAACATAAGATGGTCTCTAAGGTCCCTTTCCTAGGGCCTACTATCTTTAATATAAAAATATTTAAATTAGTGTAATGGAGAAGAAGGTAAGGTAGAGGGGGAATTTCCCACTTCATACTTTATTCCAAATATAGACAGACTCTTAACCAAGAGATGAGTAGGTCAATGGTTCAAGTGAAAAAGCTGATTTGTTCTACCCAAAGGAATACCTTGAAATGGCACGTTTTAACAATGACAATGAAGCCTGGAAAAATTCTAAAATTCTTCTTTAATGATTCAAATATAGATCTTTTCTGAGAACAATCCAATGAACTAGGTAATTGTTGGTCTGTGTTTCGTTTGTTGATTGGTTTGGGGAGATGAGGTTTTTGCCTGTGCCTGTCATTTAATCAGAGTAGGGAACTTGTGATATGGAAAGTCCTTTCCCCTCTGCAGAAAAGCTATTTTCCTTAAGGAGGGCGCAATAGCTGTGTTTGGTTGTCTTGTGGAAGATAGATTAGACTTGGTTCTATTTAGCCCTGAACAGCAATTCTAGAGCAATGAGGAGAGGTTACATAACCGTACATTTAGGTTTAATATCAGGGGAAAAAGCAAAACCAAAACCAATCTCCTAACAATTCAGTTCTGCAGGAATGGAATAGTCTTTTTTAATAAGTGGTGGGCTACCTCTCCATGATGGTTTTCAAGCAAAGGCTAGATGACCCCTTAGGTACCTTCCAGATCTCAAAAAAATTCTGATGAGCTGTAATTCTGTTTCACAGAATGCCTGAGGGCATAAGTCAGTGACTTGACCTCCATCACACAACTAGCATTTGGTCAAAGCAGAAATTGAACCTAGGTCTTCCTGAATACAAGGCTTGCTCTTTTATCCTCTTGTCTTGTTGCCTGTCCCTAGAATTATTATGTTTTAGATGAGCTGTTGGTCTGTAAGTTTTCCCCACCAGCAAAAAAAAATCACAAAATCAACAATAACAGAAAAATTTAACTTGCAAGACTATTACAAGCACTTTGTAGAGCTTGAAACAATATTTATATGTGCACTAGCATTAATGATGATGATAAATGGAAGCTCCCTGTTCAACAGAACACTCCTATGTCTACTAAGCTGGCCATTTCTTATGGGGCCTGAAATAGTATTTTTCAACACCTGAAAGCTATTATTTTAAAAGAGGGCAGGCGTTGTCATTTTAGTTCCACACATTGTAGATGGCCATTGCAATATTATTTAAACAAACAGCATATCCTGGATTTGCAATATTACAATGTCGCTAGCAACTGATAGAAAATGTGTGATGAGAGGAAAAAAGATTGAGATTTTAATCTTTGGAAGTTTATTTCCTGAAAGGGCGGACACACTAAGAAAATGACAATTTCTTTGTAGGACGACTCGAGCAACACGCCTCCCCCAAGGCAATATGTCTTGGCACATGGCTTAGCATACCACCCTATCATTTTAAGCCTGATGCTGCTGGTGGGCAGCCCATGAAGTCACACACACACACACACACACACACACACACACACATATACAAACACACACACTTGTATTCTCAAGCAATCAGAAGGTAGGCACACTCAAGTATTGGAAGCCTATGCCAGGTTTCACAAATAGAGCAAGAAGACAAAGCGGCATCCCATGCATGCATCCATCTGGCAAGTTTCATTTAATTATCACAGCCAACAATGTAATTGGGATGAAAGTAGGGCATGGTGCTAACACACTGGAACCTGGTGAGAACACTATTCCCCGTAGGTGGTTTGGTATGTGGCTGCTCTATCTTAAGCCTCATCCAGAGTAACAATCACTCACTCAAGTCCCCAAAGAAAGGCTGCCATAATGGTGGCCCTCGAGTATATGTACAAGTGTTGTAGGATGGGGTTGAGTTTTGGGTAGAAATTACTGTATGAAAATGTCTCACATAATCAGAATGAGCTAAGTATAAAGTCTTAAAAAATGAAGAGCTCAGTTTCTCTGCAGACTATAAATCTCTCAATGTGCTATAAGCATTAAATATGCATTTCTTTTTTTTTAAATAAATTTTATTTTCAGTTTATTCACAAGTTACATGTTTTTTTTTCTTTATCTTTTTGGTGGATCAGGGAGGGTTAAGTGACTTACCCAGGGTCACACAGCTAGTAAGTATCAAGTGTCTGAGGCTGTATTTGAACTTAGGTCCTCCTGAATCCAGGGCCAGTGCTTTATCCACTGCACCACCTAGCTGCCCTCTGCATTTCTTTTTTAAAGATCACTTGAAAGACTGCTGAGAACAAATCTGAGATAGGATTTCCCAGCTATTCTATGATGTGCAGGGGTATCACAGAGGTACTTTGACTCTAACAAGGAGAAGAAGAACTTGGAGATGCACAAGATGCATAAGTAGCTTCCCTAAAAAAGCAGAGACTATTTGAGTTTTTGCCTTTGTTTCTTTCCCAGCACCTAGCACAGTTCCTGACATAAAAGAGGCATTTCACAAATACCTGTGGATTGATATATTTCCTATAGAGATAAAAATGGCACTTTGGAAAATCGGGGTATATTGCCCTCTTCAGCACCGGAGGGCGACTAAGTCACCCTACCACCACCAACAAAGCTGATCAACTCTTGCGGGCAGTTTTCAATATTCTTTCTGTTAATAAATCCTTCCTTAAAACAGAAAACTGTCCACTTACCATATACAGGTGATGCTACAAACATGCCTACTGACTAAGAGAAGATTCTGATAAATGTTCACAGAAACTAACATCAGAGAAAACATTTAAGATCAGATACAAGCCCTAATCGCTAAGAGGTCAAAGAATATGAACAAACAATTCTTAAAAAAAAATTTTTATCAAAGCTGAAAGGTACCTGCAATTCACTATTAACACAAGATAAATACAAATCAAAGAGACTTTGAGGGCATCTATTTTGTTTCCAATTCTTTCCTACTACAAAAGGTTGTCATGACTTTTTTGGTGTAGATGGGGTCATTATTTCTGTCTCTGATTTCATTGCTACCTTTTGTCAAAGATGACTGATTGAGATGACAAAAATCACTCAGCTAGAAGGAACAATTAATATGATGAATTCAGAGAAGCATAGGAAGACTTCTATCAACTGATGATTTATAAACAGAACCAATAATATAATATACACACCGACTACAACATTCAATAGAAAAACACACACAACTCCCCCCCCAAAAAAAAAAAACCCAACAGTGTAATTACACTAAACAAGCTTGGTGTGGGAGAAGAGATGAGAAAACGCATCTCTTTCCTTTTTTGTGCAGAGATGGAAGACTATGAGTGTGGAAATACTATATTCACCATCGGGTCTAGCTGACATTTTGATTGTTTTTTTTTTTTTTTTACCAAACCAACATTTCCTCAGTCTTTCTTATTCTTTGTTACAAAGAATGGCTGGATAGTAGTTGAGTGGTGAGGTAGAAGAGGAGGGACACATTTAGAAGTGACAGTCATGTAAAAAATATTAAGTTGGAGCTAATCAACATTGACTTTATAGTCCATTCTCCAGGATTGTGTTACATAGTAGAAAGAGTACTGGTGGATCTAAACAGGCAGGCCTCAGTTTCCTCATCCGTAAAAATAAGGGGGAAGGGAGATTGGTTGATCCCTGGAGGATCTGGAAGACCTTTATTTAAGCCACTACCATTAGAACTATCCTGAGCACACAACTACACATATAGCCTCTTTCTTGGGGGCAGCTAGGTGGCGCAGTGGATAAAGCATTGGCCCTGGATTCAGGAGGACCTGAATTCAAATCCGACCTCAGACACTTGACACGCACTAGCTGTGTGACCCTGGGCAAGTCACTTAACCCCCATTGCCCTGAAAGAAAAAAAAAAGACCCAGTATTCTTTTTTTTTTTTTTTTTGGTGAGGCAATTGGGGTTAAGTGACTTACCCAGGGTCACACAACTAGTGAGTGTCAAGTGTCTGAGGCCGGATTTGAACTCAGGTCCTCCTGACTCCAGGGCCGGTGCTCTATCCACTGCGCCACCTAGCTGCCCCGAGACCCCATATTCTTTAGAAGCCAGAGGCAATGTGGAGGTAATGCATTATCTTTAATGTTATTTCCCTCTGCTGAAAACATCTATTTCTGATGATGAGCT